>NC_070642.1:16270473-16500147 GCF_947347685.1 Pleuronectes platessa
TTCTTTGGACGATAAGCAGGAGGTTCTCATATTCTGAAGCTTGTTCTAGGACATTTTGAAAGTTAGACAGATGTGTTTGTAATTCGGAGTTTTCAGCAATGTTGCTTAGATTGATTTCCGGGAAGGTGATGGCCTCTGCTTGTCTCAACCAGTGGCAAGTCTTGTCCAGGTCAACCTGAAAGTACTTCCGAGAGGTTAAGGCTTTTTCTAGGTCCGTGAGACGGTGAGTGGTCCTCTCGAGGGCCGTTTCAAAGACTGACTGTAATTCATCAAGTCTTGCCAGGGTTTCTGTTCTTTCCTTATCGGTGGCGTCTCTCTCCAGCTCTCGCCCTTGTACCCAGAGAGATGTCAGCTCCCTCTGGTAAGCTCGTAAACCACTCTGGACGCTCCGACATGCAGCGACCTGTTTGGCCAGGTCCTCTGGGAGAAGTGCTATGTGGTCATCGATCAAAGCCTTCCTCTCCTGTTGCTGTACCCAGGTCAGTGCTCTCCCCAATCCTTGTAGGAACTGTGTCCTCTCTGTGAAGGCCTACAGAGGAAGAATCAAACACTGCAAATTAATTATAAAGTTTCAACAGCTTGAAAAAGAATGAACATATTTTTCCTTCAACACAAAGTCCCCATACGTGAGACAAGTTAGGTCCTTCAGGGCATAATTAAAATGTTTACTTGCATCTCATACAAAAATCCAGCTGTTTACCTTACTGAGGTACTTCCTCCTTTGGGCCACCCGAGCCCCCAGAGTCTCCACCTCAGTCTGGGCTTGTTCAACAAGCCCTTGAAGGCCTCTCTTCTCACTCAGCCCCAGCCTGGACGTCACAGCTTGGGCTTCGCTCACTGCCTGACCCAGCAGCTGCTGACGGGCCTCAAGTTCCACGCATACACTCAAGTGGTCAAACAGAAAACTCTGGGCCATGTCGGGGGGAGGGCTGTTTTTCAACGCAGATGTAAGCGCAGGCCGCTGCTCCTCCACCCACTCCCGGGCATCCCTCAGCTGGGTTTCCACCCGAGCCAGATCCTCCAGTGTTTGTGCAGAATCCTGGATCTTCTGCTGAATCAGGGATTCGAGCTGGGCCCAGCGCTGCTCCAGGTGACCCACCTGGTGAGAGGCAGAACAGACTCGATGTTACTATAAGTTCTCATTTTAAGAACCAAATGAAGAACTAAGAGAATGGAGCTCTACCTGTTGCTTGACCAGCTCTTTGTCTAGCAGGCTAAGTCGAGGCAGAATAGCTTGTCTCTGGTCTCTGACATCTTCTAGAGTTGCTCTCTGCTCCCCCAGGTCACTGGACAACTTCTTGAGAGCCTCTAGATGCTCACTTGTACTTTCTGTGTCAGCCCTATGTACATACAGACAGGGATTGGTGGTTAATTTAGTCCTACTATATAAATCCAACATAAATTATGACATGTATAAATGGCTCAAAAAGTTATAATCATATCACACAAAGCAGACTTTGATACCTGGCGAGGTAGTCCCATTCCCTGGATACTTGGTGGAAGAGTTCCTCCACAGCTACTACGCTCTCCTGGTACTCCCCGCTTCGCTGCATGTCCTCCCCCCGCTGAGCCTCCAGCTCCTCAGCCCGCTGGCCTAGGTCCATCCAGCCTCTCCTAAGTCTCCTTATCTCCTCCAGGGCAGGAGAGACCTGTCCATCTGTCAGCCTACCAATGGCTTCATTCAAATGGGTTACCTCCGACTGTCTCTCCTTGATCTGCTGCAGGAACTCCTGCAGGAATGATAACAGTTGCTGAAGTCTATAACATCGACAATGAAGTAACTTTTAACATCACCATTCAAACCAAACACACCTGTGCTTTATCCAACTGGTTTTGGGCAATCTTGGGCTCCAGCTCTGCAGGTCTCCTGATGAGGGTCTGAAGTTGCTGCTCTGTCTCTCTCAGCTGGATCTCCAGATCTGCCTTCTGCTCCTCAACGTCCCTCCAGCTGTCTGCTACCTCCTCAAAAAGCAGCATACGATCCTCATTCTATACACAAAGATCAACGGAGTCATGTCACACAAAGCATGTCTTTTTAAAAGCTTTAATAATGCTTCAGCGCCTGTGTTTGCAGCTGTAGTGGTCAGTCCATTGTTTAAAGACTTTAACTGACCTGCAGTTTGACCTCCTGGATGGAGCCTGCAGTTTTCCTGACCCTTGGCTCTGACAGGTCACAGGTTGAGCACAGGAGTTGGAGGTAAGTGTTGGCCTGCTCCCCGAGAGCTCGCTCGTGTTTCACCTGCCAAAAAAAGTGTCCGTCATTGGTTTTGTTTTTCTGTGGGTGTGACAATATTCCATCAGGACAATTTGCAAAACCTTACTATGTGTTTTACCCTTTTTAGTCCCCATGGAAGACGGCTATACAACAGCCATGCACATGAATACTATTAATTCAAAGATCAGATAATAATCTCAAGAGGTAATAACACATATAAAGAAAATCAAGTTATGACGTAAATACCAAACTCTTCTTTAGGACTGTGTAGGGTTTACTGACCTGCTGTAGCGCCTCCTCCAGGCTGAGAGAAGTATGTGCAGGAGGTTCTGGTTGTTCTGAAACAGATGTGATCCACGTCTGGCACTGCTGCAACGTGTCCTGGAGACTCACGTGTCTCTGTAACTCATGGTCCAGACTCTGATAAACCTGTTGAGACGGGGACAAATACATGGACAGACTTATTTAAGGGTGGATTTAATAACATGATCTTAATACGAAGATTGAAGTGAGGGAAAATTATATTTAACAGCAGAATAAATACAGTCAGTGTAAGAAACAGTAAACTCTTCAATAGGTAGAGAGCTGGGTTCTACACTGTCTAGCTTTCATGTCAGTGTTGCATTGAACAAAAAGGCTGCACTATATTAAACAGGTGTTGAATGTGGAGATGTCCGTGCCCTCCAGGGGAGAGCAAACAGCAAGGTCTGATTGACAGTGTTAATATGAGAGCCCCAAAGAGGGGAGAAGGGGGTGGTGGGGGGGAATCCATTGGCAAACCGCCCAGTGTATTTGGCAAAAGCCAGAAGGTTGGCATGGTGGCAAGTGGCAGGCAGGATATTAGAGCTGTGTTGTGCTGGGACACAGTTGGCAGCCGTCGCAACACTGGAGGCGCAGTTGTGGAGAAGCCAGCAGTGTAGTTTGTAAAGTGTGGCTGGATCACACAATGCCAGATTGGATGTGTGAGTAGTGGTGGTGGTGGTGGTGGTGGTGGTGTTTGTGGTGGTGTCTTGGGAGGCGAGCAATGATGACAGAGTGGCGCTTGCCAAAATGGCAGAGCGGGTCTGGATTAGCGGGCTCGCCAGATCCACTGAATAGTGGCGTGTGACCATTTTTGGCTCGGGCATGAAAAAGTAAAGTTGACAGGGGGATATGCGGAGATTAATATGGGGGAGATTGAGCTGGTGATTTTGGTTGGTGGGGTCTTTCTGTGTTAAGGCTGCTGTTGAGCTCCACTTTGGCAACCATAATTGGTTGTGCCCTCTACACTGGCTGTCTTGAGAGACGGGTTTAAGTGTTGGAACGGGTTCGAATTAAGTGGATGCCTCGCCTGTTGGAATATTAACAGCTGTGATTTGTAAAGCATGTGTGTGTGTCTGTGCATGTACCCGTAGACGCATACACACGCATAGATGCATGCATGTGTATCCAATGTAGCAGAATGTCATATGTCTTACACTGTAAATGTGTAAGTACCATTTCACTGCTTCAAACATGTCTGAGTTCATGTCTTCCTCAGTTTCCCATCCCTTCCCGCCCTCCCTCCTCCTCCTCCTCCTCCTTCTTCTTCTTGGCGTCCCCTCCCTCCCTCTTTTCTTCTCCTCCTTCTCACTCACTCGCTGCGCTGTGCTACAGATGGCAGAGTAGCTGTCTCTGGTGCCTTGCTGGTGAGCCTGGACCTGCTGTCTCAGCCGGCTCTGCACACGGTCACTGCAGCCTTTTACCAGGTGGTCCCCCCGCTCCTTCAGGCCTGCCAGGCGATCCTCAAAGCCCGCTATCTCCTCCATGATGGCCTGTGGAGCACAAAGTAAGTGGGATCACGTTGGAGAGAGTCTCCATGGTCGATTTATTAAAATCTGCATATATATATATTTCAGAATGAGTCTGATCCATCTGTTAAGTTTCAACAGACCCACACTATACAGTGAGGTCACGTGTGGTATCACACAGGCCTGAATGAATAAACCTAAATACAAACAAAGTTATCAGAGGAGAGTTGCTTTGTGAATTAGCTCTTGTGGGCTTAGATGTCATTTAAAACATAAGCTAATAAGAGACAATATTTATACAAAAACAAGCTTGTAGTGTTATTTCAAGATATTGTTAATTCATAATTGAATGGCTATATCTTTATTTTAACCACATAACATCAGATCTGTAAAAACACAAAAACTAAGTTCTCACACAATTAACTGAAACTGAACTTAAAAACAACATTTCATAATCCATTAAACATTAAATATCTCATAACCCTCATTGTTCATGGGGGGAATTTTTTTTATAATTGAGCCTGCCACTGTAATCAACATGTACTGTGTGGGTTGCTTTTGTCTGAACGTCTGAAAACGTGATACTTCCTTGACAATAAATGTAAGCAAGCACTTCTGCTCTCTGCTCAAGGCTCATTAATCGATGTGCATCCTATGTACTAACACCGTGTCATGTGATTGGTCACCTTGTGTCTGGCCAGCTGTTGAGTGGCTGCCTCCAGGTTGCCCCCGACACTGGGATCAGGAGTCACCATCCTGCTGGACATCTGCAGCAGCCAGCGCTCCACCTCCTGCAGTTCGTTGTGGTAGGCTTCCTGTTCCTTCACCTGGCCGTCCAGATTCTCCACATGTGCCTGCAGCAAGGGAGCACACGCAAAACATATACTGGTTATCTTCAGCCGATGCACCGAGTTACATATCTGCAAAACATCTGTGGATAAAGGATAGCTAAGATTCCCACATTAAAAGATGATTCACTTTTTAGTCTCTTTACATTATAACTCCTGTCACCTCAGCACAGTTCCTCACCGTGGCTCTTCTGCAGAGTTCAGTGTAGTCTCTTTGCAGTTTGTTCATTTTGTCCCTGATGGAGGGGTAGTGGACCGAAGCCAGCAGAGCGTCTCCCTTCTCCGCCACTGACCTGACGGATCCATCGTGGGACTGAACCATCTGCAGCAGAGCCTGTGGACACAAACCTACAACGTGAACCTTCTGTATCAAGTATAGAGTAACGACCAACATTATGCATAGTTATTGTTGTATTAGATGACTTCTCGGTATTGAATGATAATAAATGTTCTACCATATTTAAAAGCGCACAACGGGCATTTATGAATATAAAAAGCAAAGGTATTCTCAAGGAAATAGCAGTTATGTAAAATATATTCAATGGTTATTGTTAAAGGGCTGAAACATACAAGGACACTCATGTGGTCTAATAAGCTAATAATATTCAGTAAGGTCCTGCTGCCAAAATTACTGGATGTGCCGTTAATGCAATGCTCTGTAGGCCTTTAAACTCATTATAAATAATATGAAATTAAATAGCTTTACTTTATATTTAGCCAGCTGCGCTCTCCGCTGGTACAGTTCAGCTTTGGGCTCCACCGGGGTTTTGAGCACAGCTCGTGTCTCCACCAGCCACTGGGCCTGTCCCTTGTACCGGTCCTGGAACTCCTTAGCGAGGAGTAAGGCCCGATCTAGAAAGCTGTGCTCCTGCCTCAGCCCGCCTGCGAGCTCCTCCAGCTGGGCAAGGCGACCCTCCACCTCCCCTCCCAAACTCTCAGCTCCCGTCTCGTCCAGGAAGCCGGCTGCCTGTTCCGCCCGCTCCCTCAGGGATTTCAGGAAGCTGTGGCCGTGCTGGAGCTCTGACTGGAGAGCCTGGGTGAGAGAGAGAGAGCAGAAATACAGCTCAGCATGGGTGCTGCAACAGAGTTAGCACCATTTCTTTACACTAAATTACCCTAAGCCATGGTATTCTGTGCTGAATTAAATCAAAACGGACTCCTCTGTACGGATTTACCAAACGTGAGATGAGAGAATCCTACTATCACAGCCGCCAGGACTTTGAGATTAACATTCAAACACAGTATCTCTAATTTCTTTGTCCTTCACCTTCAGCGCTGCCCCAGTCACTCAGACCGGCCTGGCAGTGGAAGACTTTGAACCCATCAGGTAGGCTGACACCTGCACGCTGAGGTGCGGAGAAGACTGGGAGGTCATGGTGTGGAGAAACCACAGTGAATAATATGAAAGGAGGACCCAATTATAAGGCCCCTTAACAGGCAACGGTAGCTGCAGGGGTTTCCAGGGCAACCAATACACACCCTACACACACACACACACACAGACACACACACACACACACACAAGACATCCACTCGATGGGACGCCATCTAGCTTTCATCATCGTCTATTATTGCTTCGGCCGAGAGGAGCTCCACACTGCAGCAACCCCAGACCCCCAGCTACTTCTGCTGATAATAGAATATAACAAGAGCTGTGCATGTTTGCACACATCCCTGTTTGCTGCTTAATAAGAAGCTCGGGGGGGCCTCATCATTCCACTCATAGAACCTAATGATCCAGGACTGTTTTAAGAACCACTCAAACCTCTGATAGATATTTGTACGGTTCCATTCAGCAAAAATAATCAAAATTATAACTACAAATATTAAATCCTGACTCATTACTTTCTCAGTTTGTCTTACAGCGTATCTTTGGATGAAATGAGTTATTGATGGAAGGATGGAAACCCGCTCATGTCTCTACCATACTGGCTGCCAATACTACAATGCAGCAGTCATCACCACAATCAGTGCAGTGTAGTGATCATTATATGCGAGGTCCTGGAGACAGTGAGCCCTTTATCCTATTAACTTGTACCGTGTCAACCCCTATTATCCACGTCAAGTGTCTTGTGCGCCCGCTGTAAATGATGAGCGCTCGCGATTCTCTGTTTCTTATTCTGCATCGGTTCTCAGGCTCCATTATCTACTGTGATGCATCTACTGTGGCAACTGACAACCACGCTCATCGTTATCATTATCTCCTAACAGAGGTGGGGCATCTCTAAGGTGACCCCGGGAGCAGTCTATCAACACTGCTGCCACTGGTACTCTCAGTGTATGGACTGGAGCAAAACAGCAACACACAGTGAAGCTCGATTCCTTCCTGCACAAAATTAGCGGTTAAATTATGAAGAGCCATGGCTGCTATTGGTAATATGAAAATCATGTATTATTTCTAATAAACAAATAAGAAATCTGTGCATGGAGCATTTTAACTTTGTGTCCCTCTGCACTTGAGAATACATTTGGGTAGAAATGCCCTTGAACATTTATTAAATTAAAATTTTAATGGGGGAAGGGAAGGGGGGATTAATTAGAAGGAGGAGAAAGCCTTCATTTTATTTATTTTTCCATTTTGCCCTGTTGAAATTTTTTTTTTACAGGAGTCAGTGATTGGAAGATGCTTTTTCGAGCCCTCAGGGTGAAAGAAACCAGTTTACAAATTAAAAAATAAATACACCTAAATAAAGAAATATGATGGCACACATATCTTAACGCGGTGTATTATTACACTACTTTAAGTTCATGTTATTGAAGTTTATTTCCGGCTGATGTGGCCCACTGGCTGTTCCAACTCAATATCAAACGAGGTGCAAACCCAGTTAATGGCCCTTGACACAGCTATTGACAACTAGTCTTTGTGTCAATGTGTAATCATACCAGCTCTCACTTCAGGAAAAGGATAATTTGTCTGTTGCTGCAGAGCTGGAAGGACACATGTGGTGACAGCATATCTTCAGTCCCTACGCAGAGAAGGAGCATCGATCGCAGACTGGGATTACTGCAAAGCCCCCGCGCCAGATGATGTGTTGTAAATGTGTATGTGTGTGTGTGCGTCAGCGAATGCGTTTCTGGAAATCGGTGTGTGAGGAAGACAAAGAGGTGTGAGATGCAGTGAAGTGGAAAAAAATGTGTGAAATCACAGCCGGTTCATGAGTTTGAGAGTTCGCTGCAGCTTGTTAGTTAATACTTTCGATGGGTTTTGTGGTATGTTGGAGGGGAGCAGTTTGTGTGTGTGTGTGTGTGTGTGAGAGTTGTGAAGCGGTAAGGGCACTGCATCAATTACAGTGTCTGTGCCAGCAGGCTCCTGACACCGGCGCTTCTTCATCCTCTGCCTCACAGTGGGAGGTCGCTCCCTGCTACCCAATTCCTCTAAAGTGGCACCCGCTTTGTCTTCATAAAGAGCCGATCGATACACACACACACACACACACACACACACACAGACACACACAGACACACACTCATCTAATCCTCCCAACACTCGATATGAACTATGCCAAATAAACAATAGTGGTGATTTTCTTTGATTTGCGGTGTGCAGTGTGTGTGTCTCGGCAGGACGTCTTCCCGCTAATGCCAATTTGACAAGACGGCACAAATAGGAACTGTTATGATTATGCTATTATAGTGAGTTTCTTTGAATCTTCTCATAAATATTATCGGTAAAGAGTGTTGCTGGCCTTTCAGAGAGTTCATGCATATTTTACTGTTCAAGCAAATTGTAGCTCCCAACCTCAGACATTAGGTAGCCATAGTGTGAGGTAAAAAAAACATGGGGAAATAACAAACTGAAGAGCACCAAAATATTTCTGTTAAAAAAAGATGGAAGTAGCCTTAAATGAAAGAAATATTTTTTACATATTTAAGACCTGAATTCCAGACTTTTTTAGAAAACCCCTGCACCTCCTATCCAAATTCCTGATTGTGAAACATAGAAACAAAAGAACATACCTTTTATTAATAAGGTAAATAAATCCATACCTCTAGTTTCTTCAGCTTCTTCTCCATGGCGACTCGGTCCAGAGGTTCAGAAGCATCAGTCAACAGCGTGAAGCCTTTCTGGGTCGAGTTGAGCCAGTCGGTGAACGACAGGCAAAGATTTTCTGCCTCTTCAATGCTCCTCAGCTCCTCCTGCAGCTGCTTGATGGTGTCCTGGGAAATTATCGGGTAAAACGTCAAAGGAGAAAATCAGCAAATGGAGGATTTTCAAGGATGAGAGTAATATATATGTACAATTATGTGCATGAGGCCTCACTGGTAGTAGACTAGACCAAATGGCTGATTTACTGTATCTATAATATATTTGATATGAAAAAAAAATCAACATATTTCACAATAAGAACATAACGGTGAAAAACCTCACAACAACAAACTGCCTTCTTATTGTTTCTGCAGCTATGTCCGGGGAATATTCAGGAAACATGGTGTGAATCTTCCTTTCAAGGTGCCAGATCTGCCCCGGCAGTTCTAACACCGGCCACCAGGGACCTAAACCTCTCTGATCAGCCATCAAAACAGAAAAGATCCGTTTCCCCCCTCTGCTCTTTCATCGGCTCAAAGTCAATGGCTGCATCACAAGGTGGAGAGGGGCTCTATGTTTTGGACACATTATTCACTTGACTGAGATTTTGAGTCAATAACACCACGAGGATGAGGAGGGGTTTCTTGCAGGTTTGACACATTATTCTCTCCACTCGCAAATCCTGTGGTGAGAACCTCCAATTAGCTGATAGTGCTGAGTGCACACCTTCTCTGACTAGACGGTGGTAATAGCTTCCCAACTCAAGCCCATATGGCCCCCACTTCACACAGTGTAATTACAGGCGTCCATGGCTGGAGAGGGATGATGTGTGCACGCATGTGTGTTGGCACGATGGTAAGTATATGCACGCGCAGGTTTGAGAGGGGAAGGAAAGGGGTGGGTGTAACACAGATAGAGAAACCAAGCGGGAGGGGTGGGGAGACACACACACACACACAGACGCACACACACCAGACACACTCTCTCAGATGTGATACTAAAAGGTGTAAAAATCAATGTAGTGCAGGCAAAGCTTTCCCGCTCCTGGCACCGGGTGTGAGATTGCCTTCTGTAGTCTTTAATTACAGCCTTAGCCCCAGACCAGGGCAGCCCCATTGATTTTACTTTAGTGTCTCTCAGAGGAGCAGACAAATAGAGAGGCTAGATCCAAGTACACACAACAACACAGACTGGGCTCTCAGGCAAAACTCTGAAATGCTCAACTTCAATGGGGCGTTACAGAAACCAGGTCCTAACTCTCAGGAGTGCACTCCACGGTGAGAGAGGATAATCGTGTGTGGAAAGCTCACTGCAGGCGCCACTGCCGGTACACAAGAAGTTCATGATTTCTGTGTCCACAATTAAAACAGCACAACACAAGAGTGATTCAGTCTTCATAACTGAATTTCCCTCCCGAAAGGCCTTAGATATTTTATAAAACTATTATATTAATAATAAAAGAATTGTTTCTATGTGGGTTTAAAAAAAATGGTTGTTAATGTAACTGAACTAAACCCTGCAGAAGCCCTGTTATATTTTGCTATTCTAAAAGCATGGTGACAGGTCGGGGCTTGTCCAGGAAAATAATCTGGTAGACAGGAAATTCAGTATTGCGCTTATCCATCAGCAGCTTGTAAAATCACTCTTCCTGAAAACCGCTCTTTAACCCTAGAATAATGATGGAAATAGAACTGTTCTGCAATTATAGTACAGAGAGAAGGTATAACAGCTGATGATGTGGGAAACAGTGTCCTCTATGGAATCAGAATTTTAGGAATATGTCACAAAATATTAATACGGATGTAGTTTTACTTCTATGATTTTAAATATTGAGAGAAGAACTGGATTCAAACTTCTATCAACAGGTATCACACATCTGGCCTGATGAAACCCAACTATCAGAAAAACTGATGCAAAGCCACAAAGAATAAAAGCAGCTTTTGCTATAAAAAACATCCACAGTGTAAATATACAGTTATGACCTCATCACCTTTGAACAGAGAGTCTCACCTGAATGTTGAGCAGCAGCGAGTGGTAGCGGGCGGTGAGCTGAGTGGCAGTGACACTAACACGACTGCTGATGTAGGTTTCATCCAGAACCTGCTGGGCCAGAGAGGAGAGGCCGTCGACTTCTCCCTGCCGCCCAAGCACTGCCTCCAGACAGCCCTGTTCACAAGGGACACAGAGGTGTGTATGAGTTATCAGGTTTTGGTTAAAGCCAAAGAAGCCTGAATAAAATAAATGTCAACAAACACAAATATAGAGCCAACTGGTATCTCTGTGTGTGTGTGTGTGTGTGTGTGTGTGTGTGTGTCTAAATATAGGGAAGGAAAACACTGAGACTGTCTGACATCCTGACCCTGGCAGGAAGTGAGCTCTAAAGGGGGGGAGACCCAGTGGGCATTTACTCTGTCAACCGCTGTTTTCCCTCAAATACATGCTGTGAATGGAGTGTACACATGATTAAGAAAAATTATGTATTGTGGTGCAAGGCCTCAGGACATTTCATAACTTTCATTTTGCAAGAAAAAATCTATTTACCTTGCATAGTGTCGTATTAGCTGAGGTTTTGTGATTAAATAAAATCACTGGAATTAATTGGTTAATTCTTTCCTGCAATTATTCTATAAATATTTAACCACCTGTGTAGCCACCATTATTATTTGTATCTTATTCTTGTATTGCTATATGATGCATTATCCGTGGGTGTTTTTTTTAATCATGCTTATTATTATTATTATTATTATGCACAGTTATTACAATACAGTTGCACAAAACATTAAAGGAACATATTTTATCTGGACTTTTCAAGTAAATCCATGCTCAAATGTGAGTGTGTTCACACTGACAGGTATGGAAACATGAAGTTCACTTTAAAGTACATGCATCATGCATCCAAAATGTCAAAAAAAGATCGGTTTAAAACAATTGAAACTTCTCATCCTACACGTTTGCCAAAAGTGTAGTTCTGGAATCCACAGACTATGCCTATGAGTATACTGTGTACTACATGTGAGTACTGTAAGTATCCACTTTGAGACGCTGCACCAGTCTCTCACTCACCTGGAGTTTCTTCAGCTGAGTCTCTTTTTTGGCTCTGTCCGACCTCCGATGACGTCTGAGGTTCGCCATCTTCTCCAGCTCCTCCAGCCACTGGGCCAGGCTCAGGAACCTTTGGCCCATCTGCCTCAGTCGGGTCAGCGTCGCCCTCAGCTGGGCCTGAGTCTCCTCCAGGCGACCCTGGTAGGCCCCCCACTCTCTCTGAGCAGTGTCCAGGGCTCGGTCCTCGATCTGTGGGATTCCCCAGGGGATTACCCTCTCTCTGCTGGTCAGCACGGAGGAGAGCAGCGACTGGCCGTGTGAGCAGTGATCCTGTAGGAGCTGTGAGAGGAAGAAGATGAAAGCTTTCCTTTACACTTGTACACTGTTTATGGACATTACATCACACACTACAATCCACAGTATTAGTACCTGTAGCTGTTGCAGTGTGTTCTCTATTGTATCCCCGTTTCCCTCTCGGTGGGTCAAGGAGGCCAGAGAAGCCTGTTCCTGCTCCAGCCAGTCTTCAAACACATGTAGCTCCCTTTGATATTCCTGGTGGACCAGCACCAGACTCTTGGCCTTAGCGACTGCATTCTGCAAGACGGCAGGTTGGAGACGTTATTGGAACCAGTTCAATATTACAAGTGCACATGTAATTCCTGTATATAACTGAAAATATAACTATAATTGTGTTTTGGACATCATGATGTAATCATGTTAAAACAAAACAAAGTATTTAAAGGTTTGTCTTTGACTTTAAAAAACAAAACTGTACAATGGGTCACACTCTCTGGGATAATTGTGTCAGGATTTAATTGTTCTATGGAGCGACATGGAGTGGGCGTTCAGAGAAACATTTTCACAACAATCATCCATTATGCAAATGCCTGCAGAGGCAAAAAAATGAAACCATATGTTGAGGTGCAGTACCTTGGCCTTTTCTTTCAGAGCGCTGTATCGACACTGCAGCTGCTGCACTTCCTGCTGGGTAGTGTAGTGTTCAGCCATGTTGGACCCCTTTGTGGCAATGGTCTCCAGAGGACTGTTGTGGCTCAGTACTTCCTCATAGAGGAGCTGGAATGAATAAGAACACGTGCGCACACTCGCTGCAGTTTATCCATCTCCACAGGGAGGCTCTGGGGTTTAAATGTCTGCAGCTGCATGAGTTTGAAGTAGGAATTATGATTATAAAAGTATATAAAAAGAAAGTCCAGTAGAGTTTAATCTTAAGGTTATTATCGGCAGGATGTGATACCTTGGTCTTCCCCAGGTTTGCGGTCTTGTCTCTCATCTCCGAGTACTGTCTGTCCGAGCAGCTCAGTGTCTCCTCCACACGGTCCATCCACAACACAAACTGACCCACGTCCTCCTGATAGCTGGTCCACTGCGACAGAGCGCCCTCCAGTTGACTGTGACCACAACATAATGACATTAACACAGGCAACAGACAGAAAAACACACACCTGCATTCTATACGCTCCGACAGTTAAACTCAATTGTCCCTTTCAACTAACTGGAATCATTCAAGAGAAACCAGACAGCTCCCAGCCCCATTTAGCAACTGCGTGACAGATTGATCAGTTCATGATCACAACCTTTTGCACTGAATGGAGGCGGAGAGCAGGGAATCCCACGAGTCCTTGAGGTCCTGGATCTGTTTGCGAATCACCGGGACGCCCTCGGCAGAAGTGTTCCTCTGGACCGCTTCTCCCCGCGTCAGCAGCATCTTCATCTGGATCTCTCTCTCCTGGCGAGCAGAGAGTAAGGCCTGCAGAGAGAGACAAAAGATAACAACTGAGATAAAAAAAATATGAATAATTGGGTTTTGTTTTCTAGACAAAAGATTAATTTAATGTAGCCTTATTTGATCTTATTTCCAATATCTAAATACAATCTCCTTTTCTGCACCACCAGTTTTCCCGGTTGACTGGATGCTTTTCTTACTGTACATGTATTTGAATGTAAAATCTTTCTAGACAATGATAGTTTCCTTTAATCACTACACATGTCATCATTGCACACTGGAGAAGACATGGACAGTTTTTTGTGTCTAATATTAACCATTATTATTCTTTCATGGGATTCCGCTCCCATGTCCTTCCCCCACTTACCTCCAGCTGTAACATCCGGTCCTCCAACACGCCCTTGTCAGTGGTGGCGGAGATGCAGGTGCTCAGGACCCTCTGAGCTTCACACACCCAATCCTGCAGCTCCTTAAGACCCTGAGAGAAGAGGCGGTGTTCCCCTACGATTCGTTCAATCCTGGAGGCTTTGTCCTTTAGAGAAAGAGTAACACAGCCCTGTTAACACACTCTTCAAGTCATACATTGGTTATCATCTGCACTGAACACAACTGTGTGTTGCAGATCATGAAAATAAGGTCTTCATATTGGTCCGTTTGTAAAATCAATCTTTTTTCTCTCACAGGCATCTTTGGAGACTTTCCTAACCCCACAACTCTGCACACACACACACACACACTCGCACAAACACACACAATCATCACTTGTACATCTTCAACATCTGTGTAACGTGGAGAACGGCAGAGCCAGAATAACAATCGACGAGGGGCAATTTTAAATGATTTCATTCCTGTTTCCATGTCTGGCAGGGAAGAGGACCTATAAATAGCTCTCCACTAGTTAGCCGGCAAAGTAAATAAATCCCATTCATCACTGCTGGGCCACTCTCATTGTCCTGTGGTAAGAGGAAGGCGCTTCTCGGCCTGTGTTATGTTTAGTTCCAGGCTGTATCAAATAAATCACATTGAGTGTGACCGATGTAATGACAGCTTCAGAAAGGTCAGATCCTCGAGCACTGACACATTTCAGCCGTGGCATTTTGGAAGTGCTTCACTGCAGAAAGGTAAGCTCAACAGCCTTGACCTTTTTTTTTTATGTTGATGAGGCCACAACCAAGAAGACATGTTGCAGGTGAAAAATAGATACTCAGGTAAATTACTCTGAATATGGAAATGTTCTCCGGAGCAGTATTTTTCACCTGGGGCAAGCCGAATACAGCAGCCATGACTGATGTGCAACTAGGGAAAAAGTGCATGACACAACAAATTACACAGAGCGACAGTGAGCAGCATGAGAATAGCAGGCTGCAGAGTTTTACCACAAACAGAGAACATGAATCGAGCAAAGCACATTTCAGCTGGCCGCAGCGTTTCTGGGAAAAAAAGAAACACAGATGAAAAGGACAAAAAAAGCTGGGGACAGGGTTACCTTGGTTAGGTTGCTGAGGGCTAGGTACTGGGCTGACAACTGGGAAACACGGTGGACGAAGCCCTTTCCAGCTGCTTGTCCCTCCCAGAGACGATGGGCGCTTTCCCTCAGCCTGCCCAGCTCTGCCTCCTGACTGGCTATCTCTTCCAGAACACACTGGTCCGATATAAGACAGGAGGAGGAGGAGGAGGAGGAGGAGGAGGAGGAGGAGGAGGAGGAAAAATGGAGATGAAGGAGCAGTAAGATGTCGGGGAGCACAGTTGGAGCGTGCAGGGTTAAAGGTGAAAGATATGGAGAGGATGGTTGTGGGATGACAAAAGAAAAGTGGTGTGGAGACAGATAGAAGGAGATGTGAGAGGCACAGAGGGGGGGGGGGGGGGGGATACAGGTTTGGGTTAACATGAAACAAAAACAGACAGAAGAACAAGAGCACGTCAAAACACAGGCATGAAGACGAGGGAGAAGAACATTGTCAAAAAGAGCATCAGCACGGTTTCTCTTGATGTTTCTTTTTTTAAATAGAAACACGGTTATTATCAGGCGGAGACGAGCCTGATAAAAACACCGCACACTGTTCACAGTATCTGAAAAAGGTAAAGAGGATTTTTGCCAACACGGGGCTCAGACACTGAAGCCTGCTTGTTCTGTATTGTACTTCAGGTGCTGAGGGAAAAAAAAAAATGTAATTGCTTGCAGGGCCAGACAAAAGGCGACCAGGAGAAGTGCTACAGCGGGCGACAGAGTCAATACAAAAAATAGCAACAATGATAAGGGCAGAGCTTTGAGATGAGCGTGATATATTTTCTGTCTCTCTTTTGTCAGGTTTATCTTTTTAACGCTCCCTGCCTCTCTTCCCTTTCTTTTTGTGTCTCTGCCAGACACGGTGGAGACGCTGTTATCTCATCCTGAAAAGGGCTTTTTAGCCACGTGGCGCTTCAGCCGCGACAGAGGGAGAATTAATTAGATTTCTGGACTTTTCCTCTGACTATTGTGTCAAGACGCTGCTCTGTTTCGATCCAGCGGTGCTCAACAAATGTAATTAGGTCCTTCTCTTTTTCCCAGCCGATTTCAGATTGTACTTCAGGGATCCGTATCTGATGGAGAGCTACAACTATTTAGTGTCCTCGGAAAATCGACTTAATATTCAATTTATGCCACGGTTTACTTGAGTTGAGAGAGGAAATGAGAGGAGGTCCATGATAGCAGCTGACAGGAGAACTGTGGAGGGCGTGCTCTCAGTGTGACATGATCTGATTTAAAGGACAATGGATCCTACAGGATGGAAGAAGATATCCTAATAAAGCGCAAATCATAAAGCTTTGAGAGTGGCTTTAAAATAATGTGAAACTAACAGATGGCCTCATTATTAGCCACAGTAATTACAGGAGAAATGCAATAGAAATGTGAGGGACACTGTGAGGAATGCACCTCCTCAGATAGAGACGAGTCAGATACAGCTGCTGAAAGTACCTGGAGTTTGCTGAGCTCCTGCTTCTTGGCTGGAAGGTCGTGGAGCCGAGCGCTGCTCTCCTGAACTCTGACCTCTGTGCTGTTGAGCCAATCCTGCAGAGGTTCAGCACTGGCCTCGAACTCCGTCATCTGGGACTGCAGGTTCTGGAAATATGATATATCTCTTCAAATATGATGGTTAACTTCTCAAATATGATAGAAAAAAGGTATTTGCTTGGTAAAGTAGGGATTTTAATAGTTAAATAAAAATGATTTATTCATCACACTGTCAGATCTTAGTCGTATATCAAATCCAGATCAATGTTTCTATATGTGGACCCCCTGAAATAGGGTTAGAATAAGTGTAATTAACAATGAATCAAATTAAACCAAAATACCAAATGTAAATAAAGAGGTAGACAAACATTATCATACTGAATACAAATACTACGTCTGCATTCATTTAAAATCCACAAGAGAGTTAACCTTAACCTTTATTTTACTACATAGCCCCTCTGAGATCCAAGTCTTCTTTCTCAGAGCACAGAGAAAAGCAACGTGGAAATAGGAGTAAGTGTGAACCAACCTTAAGTGCCTCCTCCCTCATCTGCAGGTTATTCATCAGGCTCTTCCAGTCGTCCCGCGCGTTTGCCACTTTGGCCTTGAGCCCCTCCACTCTCTCTCTGGACACCACGGCCATCAACAGCTCCCCACTGGCTCCGACTGTACTCAGCCTGGCCTGGCCATGTTCCCTGTCACTCAGGAACTCCTGTGGGGATTCGCAGACAAAGACAAAAGGAGCTGAGTCTATTTAACACATGCACGCACAAACAGGGAGGAGGCTGGGAAAGTTAAAGGAGGTGAAAAAACAAAAGACCCGAATGGCAACCTGAAATGTCTTTTTGTCTTCTCTTCAGATGCAATGGCTGATGGGTAACTGGAATCCATACGGCCTTAGACACAGACACTTTTTTTGGTGTCGCAGATTAAATAGCAGTAATTACACTGAGTCATTACCAATTCCATATGCGTGGGCAGAAGAAGGGGCCTGACCCAGGGAGGCGATCACATGTAAGGAAAGGCAGCGAGCCTGAAATGTGTTGGTTTCTACATAGCTTGTCTACACACGCCCACAATATACACACACACACACACACACACACCAAAACCTACCCCCCCTCAGAGCTGAGTCGATGACAGTAGCGCAGCAGGGACCACTCCACCATCTGTGCAGTCAGCACATCACTTACACCGCTACAACTACACACACACACACACACTTCTTACAGTACAGCCACACACAGGCAAAGAAAGTCTCTCTTCATCCGCCTTTCTCTTCTCTTTCTCTTCTACGTCCATTCAACGTCTTTCTCACACTCACCGGTGTTCTGCGTCTGCCATGTGTAACTGTATACCACCAATTAACTGTGACACAATGGATGCCCCCGCCCCTCCCACTCCAGCCCTCCTGGAGGTCAGCCATGTGGAAACATTGTTCTACATTCCTCACCAAGTCAATAATAAATAAAACATGACCGCCTCCGTGTTTCCCTTTCCTCTGCTGCCATACACTCCACGACATTCTCTCTCATTCTCAAAAATGGAGCAGAAACTTCTGGAGAAACAACACGAAAACTCCTGTATAGTATCAGAAAATGATATCTTCCAATAAACCAGTGTTATTTCATCATTGTCAACTGAATGATTTGCAGACAACACGTCATCACTGAACCAAAATCTAAAATCTGTTGGACTAAAATCAACTTCTGTGCTTTACAAGTGTAGATTCACGTCTTAGAGTAAGACCCAGCTCCCTGCGGGGGAGCCACAAGTCCTCGGTGGTAACGTGGTGGTTGTCGTGGTCAGGTGTCTGAGAGGTAATTAAGTGTCTGGTGCACGGATGTGGGGACGTCCACCTTAACTGACAAGCCCCTGACTCTAAGCCAGGGTCCTGGGGTGCTCTAAAGAGGCTGCCAGACTGTCACACCTGCCAGATTCCCAGAAAAGACACAGAGCGTCCTCAGAAAGAGAGACACACAAGATATGTTTGAAGAGAATGGCAGAGAGACCCCCGCTGTGGACCTCTCTCTTCTCCCTCTTGGAAATGTGCCCACTCCCATCTTATCCAGCCCACGGCAGGTCCCGCCTCTGCTACAAGCCCACCAGAGGACACTCGACAGAGTGCCTGTCAATACTGAGATCCCCCTTGAGCAATATTCCATTTAAAGAGGATAGATTTTTTTTGGCCGACTGGAGATTTTTCCCCTTTTAGCGGAGTCTTTTTTTGGAAACAAAGTTTGTCTAGCTAGCTCGACAAATGCACGCATGAAATATTAAAACACTGTGGATTTTGCGTGGACCCAAACGTGGGAGGATTTAAAGCTTCTCAAGGAGCAGTTGAGGTCCTGAGATAGAAGAAGATGAAAAGAGTTTCAGGACAAACGTTTGCTGATTTCATTCTCTCAACAGGCTAAAAGCTCTCGGTTATGTAAGTGAGTAAACTAAACTCCCTTAACGTCGCTGTCAACAGCTACTTACTCTCAAACCTGGATAATAGTCAGTGGTTAAAAGACTACATGGCCCAGCTGAGATTATGAATGAGTATTGTGTGGAAACCACTTCAGAGGAATAAAGCAAGCAAAATTAAAAAAATCCTATTAATATTCAGCAACATTTCAGTGCACATACATTCTACTACTTTCTTTTCCAAATTAATATAACAAACATTAGATTTAACACACAGCAGGTGACATCTTTCATATTTCCAGCAGGAATTAATTGAAATGAAATGCAGTCGTAGCTGAATGCATGGATTTAAGTGTGACTTCCACAACATCAGGTGCAAAAACATCCTTCTAAAGACTACACACGACTGCAACCCCTTAATATCACCAATGTTTTCAGGACATATACATAAGAATTTCCCAGGGGGTTCACTATCAAAATAAATCTGTTACCTGGATCCTCTGCAGAGCCACGGAGGCCTCTGTGACACTCTGGGGCACATCAAAGCATTTGGCGGTGCTGATTTTTGCGTTGACCAACCACTGCTGGAAATCCCTCAGGGCCGTGCGGAACCGCTGCTCCAACAAGCGCTCCTTGTTCTGACATTCTCTGGAGGCTCGCAGACTGAGACTGGGGGAGACGAGACAAGGGAGAGAGACGGGGTTCACATGTTGTTCACGCGTTCGATTTCCACCTCAAGGGACGAACAAAGAAAGAAGTGGGTTACAACCAGGGGCGAGGGGCTTGCCGTCCACTGCGCACGTGGTCGACAAAACAAAGAGCGCACGAGAGCAGATGCCCGGATACGTGTGTTTGCTGTCCACGCGCTGTGGTGGAGGAGATGAGCAGCAG
Organism: Pleuronectes platessa; assembly: GCF_947347685.1. NCBI lineage: Eukaryota > Metazoa > Chordata > Actinopteri > Pleuronectiformes > Pleuronectidae > Pleuronectes > Pleuronectes platessa. The sequence continues at coordinate 16,290,411 of NC_070642.1, forward strand.
TGAGAATGGTGGAGAGATGGCAAAGCGGGTGAAGTGGAAGGAATGAGTGTCGGGGGGGGGGGGGGGGGGGATGGTGTTGTGGGGTACAGTGTGAGTGGGGGGGGGGGGCTGGGGGTTGAGAGGCAACATATGAGAGGGGCGAGAGTTCGCGGGGGTGACAAGGTGGACGGAATGAGGGATGACAGGATGATGCTGTGAGAAAAAGGGTGCGATAGAAAGGATGTGGCAGGGATGCATAATGTGAGAGGTTACAGTGGGGGGGGAGGGGGGGGGGGCACGACTAACATCATGCTCTATTAGTCAGCGGTGAGTATCTGACAAATACATCAACACAGGGCGATTGGACAATACCCAGAACTCTTTCTTTTCACCTCTCTACATAGAGGCCGTTTGAACAAGGGAGAACAACTGACACATTGGTTAACAAGTGCTGTCTGTAGAAGAAAAGCCTTAACTGCACGCACGATGCAACTGTGCATAAAAATTGAAGTCAGATTCAGAATAAATCCCTGTGTCTTTGTTGGGTCTCATAAACAGAGGGTAGTGGGCGAAGGTCAAAGGCAAAGAGGGGGGGGGGGGGGTGGAAGAAGAGAGGGAAAGGATGACAGCAGGGAAACAAGGTGCGCAGCTGTTTAAGCAAGTTGCTGTCGAGTTGCTGTCCAAAGGGAAAGAAAAAACAGGTCAATCACACACACACACACACAAACACACACACACGCAGACACGCACACACACACACAGAGCCTACTGCTGCAGCACACCTAAAAAAAACACACACTTTAATGGACACAGACATATACACATAAACACCCTTGAGTTTTAATGATGCGATGAGGGCATGAGAGGGTAACACACCGCGAGTGTGGAAGAAGCACTTTTTTTCTGCTGTGACAGACTAAATCTGGCATGTGCTATGAACGGGGGGGGGGGGGCTGCATTTTCCTCCTCTATCTATTCCCTTTTTTCACACCCGTCCCTCTTCTCTCTGCAGTGCATCATTCAGGACAGGTGCAAGGAGAGCACGCCGGCCAAGTCTAGAACAGGCTGAACAGCCATGTGGATGAGGAAGGGAGCCGTTAGCGATCAGCCGCCGAAGCCAACGAACCGCCACAGTCTCTCCAACAAGTTAACCTCACTCAGGTTCTCTGCCAGGAGACGTTAGTCACAGTGCTTCATCACACTGGTCTGTGCAATCTCCAAAAATTACAATGAGCAACATACATGCATGTGAAGTAGATAAATTGTGCTGTCGTAGATCGCACGTGTGTATGCATGTGCTGAATGTGTGTTGTTGTCGTTCTGTTACAACAGCATAGTTGTCCTTTCAGAAAAGCGCTCCACAGTGTGTTCACAGATAAGGACTAAAGAACACAGCCTCACTTGTGGCTTCAGTAGCAGGCGATTACAGCTCGGTAAAGGCATGCACCATATCGGCATGAAAACTAAACATTAACCCAACATCTTTTTCTCTGAATCACATTTAGCCGCGCAAATAATTAAAGCGGAGCAGGAAACACAAACTGAAATAAACGGAGAGATGAAGGGAAGGTGGTTACATGTTGCTTAGCAACTGGTGGCTCTGGTGCTCTCTGTAACCTTTCACCTTTGTCTGCCTGACACATGTCACAAGTATGTGTGAGATGGAGACACGCAAACACAATGCCACAGTGTAAACAGATGTGGGTGCCCATAACATCAGCAATACCTGGACTACACACACACACACACAATAGAAATGATGCTATACTATAATGATACTATAAATCATCTCATCAACTTTCAAATAAATCATGAAATTATGCAAAGCAGCTGTTTTGCAAAAAAAAAATTGCTGAACTTTTATCAGCGACAGCTAATTGCAGAATACGAGAACAATTACCATCATGTCATCCTGATATAAACTGGCTGAAAGTCAATAAAAGACATATTCTAGTTATCGCCTAGCATAGGTCGATAAATCTCAAATCAGATTTCAAATCCACATAATAAAAACACACACACACACACACACACACTCACACACACACGCCACACACTGTTCAGTTCAGCAGAAAGATTCCTCTCACCTGTTGTGCTGCTTGATCACCGCTGTGACTCGGTCCGACTGGGATCCCAGGTCTCTGGAGTATCGCACCAGGTCGTTCAGCTGGACTTTCAACTTCTCCGCCATCGGCTCTGCGCTCTGCAAACCCTCCAGTGTATCCTGAACGACACACACACACACACACACACACACACCAGCTGGCTCAGTATACATGTACTGTACGTGTGTGTGTGTGTGTGTGTGTGTGTGTGTGTGTCAAGAGGAGACAAACACCCATCGGATGTGAATGACACCCTCCAATCCGAGCACTCACATTCCTATTCACACCCTGGCTCTGCTCTTCTCACTCTCCTCACATGCACACACTAACACAGGCTCAGGCACATACTCACAGGGCTGCTCGTACAACAGCATTTCTGTTCCGCTCTCTCTTCGCCGAGTGAGGCAGGAAGGAGCCGTGGATAACGTTCTCCCGCTCTTCTCAGCGAGCCTCACATTCTGCAAGCACGCTGTCATGAAATCCTGTCCCATGAAATATGTACAAGCTCTCTCTCTCTCTCTTTCCCTCCCTCACTGACTCCCTCTCACTCGCTCTCTATCTCTCTCTCAGACGTAGGACCAATAAACAGCCCTCCCGCCCTCCCCATTCTCATGCACTCGTTGCTCTGCACTCCCTCTCCTCCTATCACTCTTCTACTTTCTCTTCCCTCCCATCGCCTCCTTCTCTCCCCTCCCTCCTCCCTCAGCTTTCGACTTATTCCCCCTCAGATGTTTTTTTTCCTCTTCTCCTCCTTCTCACTCTCACACGCGCTGTCCCCGTGGAATTCAGCTGTCAGCCCCCGCAGATGCAGGACCGGTTCAAACACACAGAAATGGGTGCATAACCAAAACAAGGCTGGACACAGGAAACAGGCAGAAGGAGGACAGAGAAGTGGAGGAGGAGGAGGAGGAAGAGGAGGGGTGGGGGGGGGTGGGGGGAGACTCCTCCTCTGCTTCTCTGACAGGGCCAAATTGAGGGAAACCAAACGGAGGCATGGCCGAAGAAGCCTGGGGAGGAGTGTGAGGCTGACACGGCCTTGACAATACAGAGAAATTGTCGCACTGTAAACATCCTTTGGAGGTTAGAGACAGAGCAGCAGGAGGGGGGGGGGGGGGGGTGAGGAGCAGGGGCATCCAAGAAACAAACCCTGACACTGAGAGAGACATGGCTGCACACTTCAGACAAGAGAAAATGACAGGAGGAGAATAAGGGAATGTTTGGGGAGGGCGAGATAATGAAAAATAATGGCAACAAAACAAAAGGAGGGAGGGGCAGAGGGGCAGAGGGGACAGGAGGGGAAGAGAGAATGAGCAGAAACTGGGGGAAACTGATGGGATTGGAGCTGTCACTCCTTCGTCATCCCAGTAAAGCTGATTTACGAACTAATCTGTTTTCAGGATTTACAAATAGAATGGATAATTACGGAGAGAGAAAAGCAAAGCTGAATGCAGAGGATGTATGTCCGCACAATGTGTGTGTGTGTACGCATGTGTGTGTCTGTGGGTACTTTCAATTATACAACGTTAATCACCTTCTCTAAAACTAACACAGGACTGCTCAGTGGCCCCCTGTCAGCTGTTACACATCACAATTCTCCAATCCACACACACACAAACACACACAAGTTTTTTAATATTAATTATTTTCTACATTGCCTATTGTGGGCAGATGAGCAGTGAATTATTTAGACATTCCGCTGCCATTTATTTAAATCCCATTTACCTTCGCCAGCTGCCATCCATCCACTGCTTCCTCGCCGTTGCTCCGCCCCTCGGCTTTCATCAGCTCCTGGCTCCACCCCCTCAGCCGTCCGTCAAACTCTTTCAACTCATCCTCCAGCCGAGCGGTCAGGCGGTCGTACGCCTCCTCCGAAGCCGCGGCAGCCGCCAGGGCCCCTTCCAGGCCGTCCCGGGCCCTCAGGGCGGCCCCCTCCCACTGCTCCAGAGCCTGCGACAGCGCCCCCAGCTGGCGGTCCATGGCCTCGCAGCCCCCCGCTGCTGTGTGCTCCGCCGTGGTCGCCGCACTCCGACGCACTCGGCTGAGGCGCTCTCGGCCCTCCAGTAACCGACACTCCACGCGCTCCTGATGAGAGAGAGGGGGGGGGGGGGGGGAGAGGAGACAAAGTTGCTACGGAAACTGCAAACCCTGGATGTGATGTTGATGCTATTTAAAGCTGCCTGTTGTCTTTCTTGTATTCTGTACGTCCCCCTGCCTCATCCCTTTCTACCTGTACTTCTTTGATTCTGTCTTCACGCCATTGGTTCACACTTCCTGTATTTTTCATATGCTATCTCAGTATTCTCTCTCTATTGCTAATTTCATCCTCCGTCTCCATCTTTCCACGCCTCCATCCCTCGTTCTGTGTGGAACGCTAGCACTTGGAAGGCAGAGGGTGAGAATAGCAAACACTTGAGAATGACGTGTTAGCAGCGAGCTGATTGAGGGATTGGAAAGGGAGAATCAGATCTCTCCATGTGGGTGGAAGGATACGAACAGTAACCTTGAGAACATAAATGGAAAATTAAAATCGTGCAGGTAGCCTGTGTACACAATTATGTTTCCTCCTTCAATGAAATGACTCAACAAACACACATTCATAATGGGATAATTAGGGCCCATGTGTGAAATTCAAATGCAAATCAATATCTCCTCACGTGTTTTGTCTCCTGTGTAATTAGAGAATCATTGAGCAGGGAAAAGCTCAGGTATTTATTTCCCTGCGCATTTTTTTAAAACTTGTTCTTTCACAGCAGCAGATCGGCAGTAAAAACGTGCCAGGAGGGATTGAGAGATATTTGGCTGCGATATGGAAACAAACTGAGAACCAATTCCAATTCCCTCCATAGTTTGCTCTCCTTCACGGCAGGAACCAGTTAAGATTGGATGGGTTCAGATAATTCAGCTGTCAGTTACCTTAGCAACAGATGATACATATAATGGTTTGAAACGCTGTGAATTCACATCACACATCCCTGAGGCACGCTTAGAACACACACATCCATTACGTGTTCATTTAAAGGAACAGGCATTACACTTGTCATACATAACATACACTGTTACATCTTTCAACAACACAGGGTTGAATTGTTATTCTGATGTTCTCTGGTTTGAGCAAAACTTACAGATATGAGAGGTAATAATTTTCTATGTTAATATGTAATTAGTGCCTACAATGATTTTAATACATCATTGTGTAAAATGGTCCAAGAACAAACTGTACAAACATGGAGTGCTGGTCATGGTTAATGTTTGTAGGTGTCACTCCAGCTTACCCTCACTTCGGACAGTTTAATTTTGATACAGGAAGAGTCTCCTGATGTGTCAGACCAATGCTGCAGCTCCTCTCCTGCAGTCATCAGCCAATCGGTGAGCTCCCTCACGGCCTCCAGGTATTCTTGGTGTTCCAACACAACGGCCTGCGCAAGACGCACTCTCTCCTACACAACCAACACAAACTATTTAGATCATTCTCTGGAAACACAACGCTACCAACATGTTTCAGTGAGCAAAAATAGGTAAAATATTGATTTTCCATCAATACCAAACAATAAATTAACATCTTCCGTACCTCCACCAAAGCCGTGAGGTCGTCAAACTGCGCCTGCGGCTGCGTTCGAGCGCCGTGGTTGAAGCTGGCGTCACCAGTCTTCTTGAAAAGTTCCCTGGCTTTCTCCTCCAGGCTGGTAAGTGCTGCCTGGTGGTCTTCCAGGTCGGCCAGCAGGGCTCGGAGTCTCTCGAGCTGAGAGGCCTTCTCCCTGGGCCCAGGCTGTGGATTGAGAGGGCCGCCCACCTCCCGCTCGACAGCCTCCATCCAGCAGCGCAGCTGGGCAGCACTGTCCAGGTATCCCCCCCACTGTGTCACAGTCCACTCCAGTCGACTGATGGGGAGACAATAGATCCATGCGTCAGACTGACTGGCACACAAGAGTTCTACAGTTTGAATTAACAGAAAATGTACAAATGCACAAGTCATCTGCTTGTTTTAAAGATCCTTGTCCAGACAAAACACACTTTGTTATTCTCTCCCTTGTATTCAATTACAAAGTCTGTTTAAATTTGAGACCTATGCTATGGCTGAGGAACAAATAATCAGTAATACTGGCTGATAACATTTACCCCCTTTTATCAGGGGGTTCAAACACATGGACGCAGATACACACCCATAATTCCCCTTGCCATCTGTTACCCCCACATGTACAAATAACGCCAATATCCACACACACACACACACACATGCACCTCCATTTCACCTGCTGCCCCTCGCCTCCTGTCATCCTTCTCTATTTAAAATATAAACACACCCCATGTGTGACCCACTGTTTGCTATCCGCTATTTAGTCCTTAATGAGATCAATTTTTTTTCTTGGAGTGGCCATGATTGCTCAATTACACACAAAACATTCTCCCACACACACACACACACACACACACACACACACACACACACACACACACACACACACACACACACACACACACACACACACACACACACACACACACACACACACACACAAACACACAAACATTCTCCCACACACACACACACACACACACACACACACACCAATCAGAGTTACAAAATGAGACAAACACTTCTCATTATGTATTTAACCTAATGGTAATTGATGGTATTGATGGTACATCCATCTATCATGATAAAAATAAGCATCAGGTTCCCTGGAGAGGATTTTTTTGGCATGGTGCTAAATACCCACTAATGTTCAAGAGTAAATTATTTAGCTAAAAAACATTTGGAGAAAATGGCTGAATAACAATGTGTTTACAGCAGAATATACTGTCCTGCACATTTGTTTACCTGTGGCAGCTCATGGCGGTCACAAGCAACGTGGCCCAGGCGTCCTCCACTTCCTGAAGCTGAGAGCGGACCACTTCCTGTCCGGCTGCCCCATAGCTGCGCAGGGCCAACTCACACTTACCCATCGCCATATTCAGCTTGACTTCCCCCTCACCCTTCAAAAGCAGGATGTCCTGTGCGAACAGAACGGGGTCACACACTGTGTTCAACTTTGGACCAGATTTAGACATCAGAAGTTTGGAGGAGAAAACTTTTTCATGTCAACAGCCCCCTCTTGTGTTCAACTAAAATAGAAGTGTGGAACAAAAACTCGAATAGAGTAAAATGGTGAAAAGCTGAAATTGTAATCCAAAATCTGAGGTCATTAAATAAATCTGTTAGTTGACCTTTGCATGTGTGATAATAAATAAATTGTGTAGCCTCATTTACACAGCCCTGGCTCTGTAAATGAGGCTGGGGCTGAATCACACAAAACTATTCCAGCAACAGGTGCTTGCTCACAGGACGTGAGGAGAGGTGGGGAAACCTTGTCCTACTGGAGAAGGTAGGATACTTATCAAGCAGGTACTAGTGTCATATTTATGTATCTGGCAACTTTAAATTACTTTTTCAAAGACATACAGGATCCATTTCAACTGTATAACACTTCATGGGACTTGTAGGTATATGTAGTCTACCAGCCAACCCCCCTCTCACCTGCACGGTCTCCAGCCTCTGCTCCAACTGCTCTTTGGTCCCCATCGTGCTGTCTACTGTACCCAGTCTCTCCTGGATCTCCTCCAGCCAGGCCCAAACTCCCTGGAGTGTCTCTCCAAAGGCCTGACTCTCCTGGCAGCCTCGCAGCTTCTCCCTGGCTGCCTTCAGCAGAGCTTGGAGCTCCATCTGGAGCTGGCCTGTCACTCTGACCTCTCCTCCTGACCCACGGCCTGCTTCAGACAGAGACTGGGCCTCCTGGCAGACACGCTCAATGGAGACCCTTGCAAGAGAGTAATGATATGTTATTGTTCAGAATAGTTCACAGCTGATGCTCTAGTATGTATAACATGCCACCCACACATACATATACATATACAGGCACATACCTTCTTGCTAGAAGCTCCTTATGGAGGCTTTCCATCCTCTCCAGCTCTTCAGTGGTGTCAGGGGCTCCGTGCTGGCTCTCCTCCCCAAAAACAGGCTCTCTCTTGAGGCTGAGCTCCATCTGCTTCAGCCAATCTCTTATACCCTCCACACAATTATCAAAGCTGTAATGAGAGGGATGGGAAGGACAAAAAAGTAAATTTAAATTTTCCTGAAATTCCTCTACACAAATATATGAGACGTGACAAGAGTGACAACTCACTTTTTCAGAAGATCAATAGTCTCCTCCAAGTCTCGTCGGCTCTGAGAACAGCTGCTCAGGTAGTTCCTCCACTCCCTCTTGCAGGAGGAGAGATGCTCTTGGACCTGTGCCGCTCCAGCTTTGGGCAGGTGGAGTTGCAGCCTCTCGGCCTCCTCACAAACCTGAAGGAGACGCTCCTCGTGCTCTGTCGTCTGCTCGACTGACACCTGCGCATGTAAGAAACTCAAGGTAACAAGTGCTTCTTCTCAATGATAATACAGGAAAGTATGAGAAAAGTATAAACATTGAATATATCATTCATCGCATTAACCTGTTAACTTTATAAATCAATGTAAAAGTAATTTATTGAAATCTTACAGACCACAATGTACCTTTTGTTATTCCTAGCTACCTAGCAACTGCACCACCAGTAAGAGAAGGAATCTCACGTACCTTGATCCTGTGTAACTTGGATCCGAGGACGGCAACATCTCCTGAATGGTTTGAACATTCTTTCAGCTCCAACTTTAGATCTGCCAGCCAGGAGTGGAAGCCCTGGACCAGCTCTGCTTTCGAGGGAGAGAGGGAATCAGTGAAACCACAGAAAAATATGATGGTACGTTGATAAAAAAAATCTGTGCGTGTTCCAATGAAAAGCGGAGAAGATTTCAAACTGAAGGAAGCAGAAGTAGGAGAGCGAGAAGAGGAGTTGTGTTATCAGGACAGATGGGAAGTGTGGGCGTGTCCGTGTTGTGCGGCGCCTGGTTGCCCTGGCAACAGGCCCGAAATGACTCCCTCGAGAGCGGATGTGTCGAGAGCGACTTCACCCTCTGAGGCACAGGTGTGTGTGTCTGAGCTGTGAGAGCGCACCGGTGTACCAGGCAGTGTGTGTGTCTATGCAGTGTGGGTTGTACTGGGCGGATTGAGTGTGCTCTGGGGAAAGATGGAGGATAATCAACAGTAAATCTGTTGCAGCACTAACACGAATAGATGACAGTGCACCATGTAGTTGTGTTTCATTGGGTCGATTATGAGATTTTAAGTGTTATTAAATTCCTAATCTCTCCTTATCAGGGAGTAATTTATAGTGGCTGGCTTCAGGAACAGGACACATTATCCAGACAAATTCAGTATCAAACAATTAAGCTACCTGAGAACAAGTGGAAACAACACACTTAGCCAACATGCCTGTATTTACACCTTACCAGCATGAAAACCACTTTACTAAACGCGACCACTCCTGTGTCTTACCGTTGAAGTGAAGCTGCAGCTCATCTTGCAGGTTGCCCCTGGTCCTGGCACAGCGCTGAGCCACGGCCTCCGTTCGCTTGGCGATGGAGGTGAGGTCAGAGGAGAGGAGGGACAGCTCCTGGGAGGGATGCGACCTGCACAGGGCAGTCAGGGCATCTCTAGCCGAGTCCATGTCTGCCCTCTGCTGCTGCACAGTGCTCTGCAGGTCCTGTAGATACAGAGCAGTGACAAAGTGTTTCTCTGAAGTATTTAGCGAATACAGAGCAGGTGCTCGGAATTGGATTTTTGGAAGTAGTGTTATCTAAATTAAACTTTATTACTTTTCTGCTTACAAAGGTACAAAAGAAGCGGCTTTGCATCATAATTTGAATAGTGTATATCTATGTTAATGTATCCTTATGTAGTGAATGATTGGTGTTAGTATAAAGCCATAGACTCTGCAGTTTTTTGTGGTATATTACATTTCTATAATTACTACATATAGTTCTGGATTTACTGTGTTCTTGCACCACAATGAGGTAAAGGACAGTATTTTTTTTTACCTTGACTGTTCCAATGTCTTCAGGGGAGGTCGCTTCAGTGAGGTCAGTTAAGGAGCCCTCAACCGCCTCCAGCCGCTCGGCCATCTGGGACATGAGGTCCTCAAGTCGCTGCTTTTGGAAAGTGAAGTAGGTCAGAGTGTGTTTGGCCTGGTTGTACGCCTCCTGAGCATGGGCCATCTTCTTCCGCAGGTCTGACTCCAGGACCTGGTTCAATAGAGACATTGCCAAGAAGGCAAGAGAATGGTGACTTTAAATGACTGGCAGCATCAACATGTTGAATAAATGGCAAGAAAATTATGTGTTTTGTTGAATGTGGGTCATTTTGTACAAGTGTATACACTGTTTGTATACATGGTATATACAAGTTTATCTTTAATGTTGTAAAAACACAAAAACACAAAAAACAACAAATTTAGATTCATGAGATTTTCTTTGGTATATTATTTTTGCCTCATGCAACAACAATTTTAAAGGTAAATCAGTCTTAGGGAAATGTTAACTTGTAAAATATTCAACCAGACACCAAAACACAACTGTAAACACTAAAACATCATTGCATTACATCAGATCCTTGGTGAAATCCCTGGCCTAAAGAACAAGATAAAAAAAAATGTTTTGCTATAAGAAATCTCTCTCCTGCACCGTATCCACCTGAATTTGTAACGGGGTTTCCTGCAGTTTGGCTCGCTCCTTCAGCGCTGTCACTCTTTCCTGCAGGACATCAAGCTTGTGCTCCCTCTTCTCAACCTCAGCCTGTGGAACAAGGTCCAAGAAACTCCAATTACATCACAACCTCCAGTCTCAACATTACAAAATCTTCATCGATCCTATAATCCTTCACGCAGACTGTCCAGCTCTCTCTGACCTGAAAGGTGTTGAGCTGGGCCTCCGTCTCCTCCTTGTCACTGAGGTTTGTGACGCTGTCTGCCAGCTCAGCGACGGAGGTGGACGTCCACTGGCTGATGTCCTGCTCCATGGCCTTGAGGTCGTCCCACAGGGCCACGCAGTAGCCGAGTCTCTCAGCGTTGGTTTGTATTCTCTCCGAGACCTGAATGAACAGAGAGACCAGCAGTCTGATTGAGCACAGGACAGAATATAAATAGAGTCAATGACGACGTGGGATCTCACTCCCTCTTTGTGGTGAGCTTTCTCTGTGCCTCCCTGTAACAAGGGACGATCTGCTTACTGGGAGACGCAAGGAAAACAGGGCTTAATTGGTTTGACAGATGCAGGGATGAGAAGTGAAAGTGAGAGAGAGAGAGAGAGAGAAGCAGATAACGTGTCTAGACCTGTTTACGCTTCTGTCTCATCTGTGACAGCTGAGCCGCTAACTAAATCCCACAAGAGGAGAAAATTGAAAAAAAAAAGAAGAAGGGAAACCGACAGAAATAAATATCATTAAAACAGGAAGTGTTTGGCAGAGCTGTCCTGTAGATGTCATAATTTAGTTGTTGTTTTTTAAGTCAGAAAAACAATGGCCCCAATCTCTTCATACGCTTCCTAGTTGTTTTTATTCTTAGGCTCCGGAATTGGGCAAAATAATATTGACAGTTATTGAAAAATTCATGGAGTGTCACGCGTCCAAGATGAGGACGATTCATTAATGTCACAAAATCTCCCAATAGCTCTTGGGTATGAATGCATCAAACAGTTGTCTAGATAAAAAACAGATGAGTGATTTCTTCAGTCGAGGCCAAGTTATTAAAAATAGCTGCATGGTACAAACGCTGCTCACCTCCAACCACTGGTTTCTTAACGTCTCCATGTCTCTCTGGATGCAGCACGGGTCAGAGGTGGGGACCTTCTCCAGCTCTCTCTGCAGGTCTTCAGCTGAACTGATGAGCTGGTCCATGTCCTCCTGCTTCTCTCTGAGCTCGGCTTGGACTGCCTCGTGCTGGAGGGACAACAAAGATGAGGGCAGAGGGAATGACGACAGACCACCACTAGAGGGAGAGTTGCTGCACTGACCAGAAGGAGAATGTGACTATGTTTAAGCTCTGAGAGATTGATAAAATGGGATAAAGCACCCTGATAATGCAGAATTACAAAGTGCATTGATTAAAGAAAATAAATAGCTGTTGCCCTGCTAATAATATCCAACTCTGCTAATTTGAAATCAAGAATTAACTGTTTTTAGCTAAGTAAACCATATAAAACACATTGAAATATAAAAAAAATATTTTAACACAGCTGAAACCAGTTTTTTTTTTTATAGATGTACTGTATACATGCTAAATACAGTAATTTGAACTGTGTAACCATGGCACATTACTATATGTGACATAATGAATGGTAGCTACACATTCTGTTTAGCTGCTTCTGTCAATCAATCCTTTTCTAAAGTTTTTCAAAATACTAAAAGATTCTGACCCGTGTGAAAGTCCACTTGGCCTCCTGGGCGTTGTGGTTGTGGTCGGGCAGATTGTGAGCAACACTCTGAGCGTTCTCCACAACAGTGCTGAGGAGGGACTTCAGCTGGTGGAACTGACGGAGAAGATCCACCACAACTCCACTCTGCTCCTGACTGCATGAGAAAGAAATCATCCCCGTCAGTCGTTGAAACACCAGAGACTTTGGAACAGCTGTTGATCTGTACTGTTTCCATGTTGTGCGCAAATTTTTACAAATCCATGTCAGTAACATTTATATGTATTTTGCAATATTCTGCAGTTCTAACTCTGTGGTGACCTCCCCATGATGCAGACTGGTAGCAGGAAACAGAGAAGTAACTAGACTAAAAACCTAGAAAGCACCAGAGAAAAGCTTTTTGATGTGGCACTTAAAAAGAGAAACTTGGCGTTCAGAGGAGGGATTATAAAAGAGAGAGCGAATGATGGCGAGGACAAAAATGAATCATCAATTCTGTGGCTCTTCCTCGTGGAGAGAACAGAAACAGGATACGGGACTGAGGCCTGTGATGAATGTGTGTCCTTGGACAAGTTGGTATTTGAAAAATATTGTGGAGGCTACGTAGCTGTTACATTTCCTCCACATAAAAAATAAACTGTGGAGATGTCTCTATGTTCCACAGTGTGAAATAACTCTGACTGCTTCTCTGCACTCTCTCCAACTGGATCAAATCCATACACGGCAAAGGATTTTAAACGAGGTGAAAAAAATCTGGGTTGTCTACTGTTTTTACCCGTTGGTGATCAGAGTCCAGACGTTCTCCCAGGCCGTCTTCACCAGGGCTACCTCCCTGAGAGCCTCCCCAGCCAGCTCAGTGTCTCTCTGGGCCAGCTGGCTTCCCTTCTCCTCTAACCACTGCTGGGAGTGCTGCAGGGACTGGAGCTCATCCTCCAGCTGGACGAAGAAACGCAGCCTGAGAGGAGCAGATGCAGGAGAAAACAATGAGGATCACTTACATGATTCCAAAATGATATATCTCGTTTTTCAGGAGATCAGATTTAAAAGAATCTGTCCATCTACACTTTGGCTTCATTTACACACAGTGTGTTCCTGGGGAGTTCAAATCTTTGATTTAAATCAGTCAAATGTAGCTCTTAATCCAAATTATATTAGTGAAGTTTTTCAACTGATCGTGATATTGGTTATAGAGGTCTTACAATATATGACTACTTATCTTCATACCTGTTTTGGAAGGCCTGCACAGAGCTCTCTCTGGGCCCCTCTTGTCTCACTTCATCCTCCAGTTTCTTCAAATTCGTCATCACCTCTTCCCTCCTCTCCCTGAAGGAACTCCACAGGGCCCCTAGAGCGTCTGCTTCACTCTGTCTCCACCCAACAACCCTCTGCACTTCCTCCAGAGCCATTGTGAGGGCCACAGCCTGTCCCCTGCAGGATGTCCTTCCTTGAGGACGGCTTGTGTCTCCGGATCCCCCCCACTCTGCCCCGCTCAGGTGCAGGTGTGCCTTGCTCAGCTGCCCGTCTAACCTGACAGCCTCGGCCTCAAGCCGAGCCACGTCTTTTGCCACTTCCCCTACTCCGTGATGCAGCTCGTCGGCCTTGGAGCGGTCCCAGCTGCCCCTGCCCTCCACGGCCTCATGGAGGCGGTGCACAACCTCTGCCGCCGTGCCATGCTTATCGATGAAAGTCTTTAACTCAGTGAGGCTCTCTTTACGGAGGAGTAGGAGACGCTGGGATTCTTTGAGGGGCTGTAAGCTGTCCTCCTTCCAGCCCTGGAGCTGCTGTTGGGCTCCTGGGGTGGAGGAGCGAAGCAGGGACGCCTCTCTTTGATGGAGCGTCTCTCTCAGCGATGCATACGCCTGTAGCTGCACCTCCTGCTCCTGCAACACGACAGTTAAATTAGACAAATTTGTAAGAGCTTTGATGGCGATCAATATAAACTTGCATACTGCAACTGTCCCTGTATACATAGTCTGTAAAGGACGTCACTGTGAACAGCTAATTGTCGATTCCTCACCTTCAGCGTTTTAATTGCAGCCTCGAGATCAGCGATATCAACCTGTGAAGAGCTTCTCAGCACAGACAGGAAGGTTTCACTCTTCTGATTCAAAGTCACCAACGCCTGATCGAACAACTCAAGCTGTGACAACTGCGACTCCAGCAACTCAAACCTAAAGGAGGAGCGGGGAGTTTAGAGGAAGAATATGACAGCAATTGTATATGTAGATGTATACGGTTGTTAATAATCTGTGTAATGAAATACAAAAGCAGAATTGCCTGTGTGATAAGCTGTCTTTCACCGAGGTGGATCTCTCCTGTAGCCGGGCGAGAACATCACTGATCTCCTGGACACGAGCTTCAGGGGCCGTGGGATACAGACACAGTCCAAGGTTCACGAGACCCTGGAGAAGAACCTCATAGGACTGGGTCTCTGCTTGCATTTCCTTGACCGGGGAATAAATATAAAAAAGTAATTCAACTATCATTGGTGAGGTAAAACAGAACTCAAAAGGGCTGACATAGTCGGAAATAGATTTACATGGGACAAAAATCAAATAAGAGTTCCTGGTGGATTTACCTGTACATTTTGTAGTTCATTCCTGATCTTGACTTTGTCTGCGGAGAGCAGGTCGGTGTCAGGACAACAAACAGACTCACACCTGTCCAGCCAGCTTTTCATGGACGAGTTCTCCTTCTCAAATCTGTAGTCAAAACGGTGACGTGTATTTAAATCAAAGAAAATCTATGCAGCACAGTAATTAGAATGAAGTGCATACATATTTAATTCAATAATAGATTGATATCATTAACAGATACCAGTAACCTACATACATCCACACCACACACACAGTTACACTGTCTTTAAGTAGTTTTTTTTATCTGACCAAGGCTCAGTATCACTGACAGGGTCATAATGGGACAAACGTACAGTGCCTTGCATAAGTATTCACCCCCCTTGGACTTTTTCCCATTATGTACTGTTACTAACTGGAATTCAAATAGACTTAAATAAACTTTTTCCCGTTTGATCAACAAAACATGCATAGTACTTTGAAGGTGCAAAATAAATTTTATTGTGACACAAACAATAATGAGAACAAAAAAGTTGACATCTGTTGGGTGCATAAGTATTCACCCCCCTGTGTCAATACTTGGTAGAACCCCCTTTCGCTGCAATTACAGCTGCAAGTCTTTTGGGGTATGTCTCTACCAGCTTTGCACATCTAGAGATGGAAAGGTTTGTCCATTCTTCTTGGCAAAAAAGATGAAGCTCAGTCAGATTGGATGGAGACCGTCTGTGAACCGCAATCTTCAAGTATTGCCATAGATTCTCTATTGGATTGAGGTCTGGGCTTTGACTGGGCCATTTTAAGACATTAACATTCTTTAATCCAAACCATTCCTTTGTAGCTCTGGCTGTATGTTTAGGGTCATTGTCCTGCTGGAAGATGAACCTCCGCCCCAGTCTCAAGTCTTTTGCAGACTGCATCAGATTTTCTTCAAGGATTTCCCTGTATTTGGCTCCATCCATCTTTCCCTCTATTCTGACCAGTTTCCCTGTACCTGCTGAAGAGAAGCATCCCCACAGCATGATGCTACCACCACCATGTTTCACTGTTGGGATGGTGTGCTCAGGGTGATGGGCAGTGTTGGGTTTTCGCCACACATAGCGTTTTGCATTGAGGCCAAAAAGTTCAATTTTGGTCTCATCTGACCAGAGCACCTTCTTCCACATGTTTGCTGTGTCTCCCACATGGCTTCTGGCAAACTCCAAACGGGATTTTTTATGGATCCCTTTCAACAATGGCTTTCTTCTTGCCACTCTTCCATAAAGGCCAGATTGGTGGAGTAGACGACTAATAGTTGTCCTGTGGACAGATTCTCCCACCTCAGCTGTGGATCTCTGCAACTCCTCCAGAGTAACCATGGGCCTCCTGGTTGCTTCTCTGATTAATTTTCTCCTTGTCCGACTCTTCAGTTTGGGTGGACGGCCTCCTCTTGGTAGGTTTGTGGTTGTGCCATATTCTTTCCATTTTCTTATGATGGATTTTATGGTGCTCAGAGAGATGTTCAAAGCTCTGGATATTTTTTTATAACCTAACCCTGCTTCATATTTCTCCACAACTTTATCCCTGACCTGTTTGGTGAGCTCCTTGGTCTTCATGATGCTGTTTGTTCAGTAATGATCTCCAACAAACTCTGAGTCCGTCACAGAACAGGTGTATTTATACTGAGATTAAATTGCAGACAGGTGGACCCTATTTACTAATTATGTGACTTGCAAATGTGACTTGTGAATGCAATTGGTCGCACCAGATCTTTGTTAGGGGTTTCACAGTAAAGGGGGTGAATACATATGCACTCAACACTTTTCAGATTTTTATTTGTAAATAATTGTGAAATCCATGTAATATTTCCCCCCACTTCCAAATGATGCACTATTTTGTGTTGGTCCATTACATAAACTCACGATGAAATAAATTTTAATCTGTGGTTATACCATGACAAAATGTAGAAAAGTCCAAAGGGGGTGAATACTTATGCAAGGCACTGTATCTCAGCACAGCACCCAGTGCTCTGAGTAATCCCTCATGCACCCACCTGCAGGGGGGGAGATGAGGTCGACCACAGAGAATCACAGAACCACACGTACACAAACAGACACACATAAACCCAGCAGCGGTAAAGGAACAGAAAAATAAATCTGACAATTCATTAAAAAGAAAATCACTGGATGAATAAATACTAAAAGACAGTTTCCACAGTGAATGGATTATTTTTTTCCTCCTGAATAATAAAATGAATAACAAAACAATTAAGGCAGTAAAAGTCTATTGTGTGAACAAAGACAATCATAACAAAAGCTTATTATTAGAGGAGAAATGCAATGGCTGACAGCGGGGAGGGACAAGCTGAGGCTGCTCGTCTACATCGCACACAGATCAGGGAATAAATCAGGGAATACAAGGAGAGTGGAGTCGGCAGAAAGAGCACATGAAAAATAAAAGGAAATATGTCAATGTTTATATGATCAGAAGAAAATCCAAGTGTGAGTACATTACAGGAAATAAACTCCTGCTGTCAGCTGAATGTTCAAAATGTTCCTTAGAAAGTATCTCTTTAATCTTCTCATAAAGAATAAACAGAGATATTTTTGGACAGAAAAACCAAAACGGACACTGCTGTGACTTTCTTATTCTGTTCTTATCTCTCAAAAGCTTTAAATTATGATTAAAGCCTGTCTTTTCAATTTGCCAGAACATTCAGCATGCAGCCAAGTAGGGAATATTGAGCTTACTCTACAAAACACACATATTACCTTTGCCACAGTGCTAGAAGGCTCTCTAGGAAAGCTTGCTTTTCGTCCGCCTTTTCCAGAAACTGTCCTCGTTGCTTCTGGAGGTTAGCCACCTCTTCCTCCAGCAGGCTGCCCTCTCCGAGCCTCTTCATGGCCGAACACAGAGCCATCAGCCGGGGCTTCAGCTGCTCGACGGCCTGGCAGACCTCCTGGAGGAAACAGAGACGTGTTTGTCTTCATCTCAGCAGAGGATGCTGGCAATCATTGTAACAACTTTATTTGTTCTCTTAAATGAAGATCCCTCCTGACAGGCTGTCTCTGTGGTTTGTCTCACCGTGTGACTCTGGAGGATTTTGTAGGTCTCAGATGATGATGAACAGTACGTCATCGGTCGGTCAAGCTTCTCTTCGATGTCGCTCATTGTTTTCTTGACCTGACAATGAAACAAAGTCTGTCGTTACTCAAAGATAAAAACACCAGCACTGTGAAATCTTTATTTCAATTTATATTCAAAGATGGATGAAGGCCCAAACAAGTGCCTAAAAGCATGTATGGCTTATAGCATTACATGTTTCAAAATACCTGCTCCAGGTTATCATTGTATCGCTGCCTGTAGGAGGCGCTCTGGTTGAGCTGTCCTCCCAGCTGCTCCACTCTCCCCTTCAGCTCTTCCCAGTAGCGCTTCATCTGGGTGAGTCGTGCCCGGAGACATCCAGCCTCTCCAGGGGTCACAAAGCGCGACAGGGCTTCGCAGTCGGCATCCATGTGGGCCAGGGCTGCCCTCCTCTCCTCTAAACCCTTCCCCACCTCCTGGAGGGATGAGGAAACATGTTAATGGGCAAACGTTTGTAAAATAAATACAATAAACAAAGTGTAACAGGAGATAGAGGATAAAAATAACTTCATACAAATATTTCTAGACTCTTTATTACCCTTTTGAAGACATTCCTCAATAAATAATTTATGTGGTAGGTTGTCAGGTTCATGGAGGTCTAGGAAATTGAAAGTGCAAAAGCTGGGTAGAGATGAAAAAACTGACTGCTCTGTTTCTGGAGGCAAGTGTTTTCAAACTCTTGACGAATCAAATGGCTGCCTCAGGATTTTGCAAAGTCCCGTTAGCCCAAATTCTTGTGATCCGATTTTCTCCAGATCTCTGAGAGATTGACAGGGCCAAAGTCTGGATGGGCACGATTAGACTTTCTTCAATATGATCAATTTACTTTTTTATATCAAAGTCTTTTTCTGCAACATTGACCCAATTTCCCCTCAGGGTTAGATTAAAAAAATGTAATCTTATTTCATCTTAATCTTAATAACCCGGAGGCCACACTGATACTGTACGCTACAGACACGAGGCCAAACAGCAATTTGAACTCATGATGCATATGTGTTTGTAAATATCACGGGATTATTGAAGTGTGCAGTCGGTATTAGAGCAGAGACTTGACTTGCCTCTGACGGACTGATGGGGAATTAGAAAAACAAGTCACAGAATAAATTGCTTTACTTAAAGGAGAATCGTGGCATACCTCCACTGCACTGATGTTTTTATCTAAAGGATCCAAGGAGGATGTGGTGCTGATGACCTCCAGCTCCTTCTCCTTCTCATTGATCCAGGAGGAAAGAGTCTCTGATTGGCTGCTGAAGCGTTCCCACCACACACACATCATCTCCAGCTGGACAACACTGGAATAAACAAGATTCGTCAAAGACATTGCATGCATGTCGAGGTCATTAGGAAAAGAACGAGGACAAGTAAACACACATTGACACATGATTGCAAACAGCAGGTCAAACACCACAGAGACACAAAGTGACTTACTATGCTCTTTGCATAGGCCTATTCAATGTAATGGATTATCATGAATCATATGACAAATCTACAATTTTGCTGAAATAATTCAAACCCTGTTTACAAATGATAAAAATATGATTTTCGTATTGTGAAAGTGCCTATTGAATATGTCTAGAATATGACTTTAGTTTGAGAAAGTTACAGAAGACTCAATTCAAACCAAGTCTCTCGGGTAAGGATGAGACAGTTCAGCTTACTTCTTGTTGAGATGGTCTTGAACTTGTGCAACTGCTTCTCTGGTGGACTGGGCCTGCTGGAGAAGAGTCTGGTTCTTTGGACCAAGCTCAATATCTGCTGCCGTCTCTGAGAGGAGATCTGCTCTCACGCAACACTCCTCAACCGGCGTGAAGAGCTCCTATACACATGAAAAGGAGCCGGTATCTTGTTGAGGCATTTGCACAGTACATAGGTGTACAGTATACTGTTTGTGTGAAAGCAGAAACAATCCCACACACACCTTATTGCGTTCCAGTTCAGTTCTCAGGCTGTCCAAGCTGTTGAAAACCAGTTCCCTGTGCAGCTCATTGCTTGTGTTGCTGATAAACCTGCCAATAATTTCTCTCTCTGCTTCGAAATGCTGCCAGGAGCTGAGTGTGGCCTTGAGGTGAGGAGAGAAACCACAATATTATACTTTAATGCTTTGAATGTTAGTTTACAGGGGAAAGAATGAACAATCATCAAGCCCTCTTTGTGTTATTATAAAAAAAAGGGGTATCGTGGTTCAATCTCAAATTAAATGTCTGCTTACTGACACTGTAAAAGCTTGAAAGTGTAAATGATTGCTGGTGTTTTATGGTGCTTTCCACTCCATGCACTCCAGGCAATCTGTGGTCCCTGATCAATTTTGAGGGACTGATAAATTGTATAAACGAATTTGAAGGACCAAACGAAATTAACACACCACAAAACAATTGATGTTCAGTTACGGCTGGATGTGGACGGATCAATGATCGAAGCTGGGGTTGTGTGGCTGATCGATGACACTTGAACAGTGCACACTGATGTGAGTCTACCTGCAGGTTGTGGTCCTTTGCTCCGGCTTTGCGGTCCACCTCTCCAAAGGCTCCCTCCAGCTCCCGTAGAGAGGGAGTGAGTGCCTCCCCTTTCTGCAGCTGGCGGCAGTGGGACACCAGGAGCTCTGCCTCTGTCCTGTTAGCCTGCAGGCGCCTCAGCTGTTGCTATAAAACACAAACAGACAGCAACACACGTCACATGGCATCATCTATTCCCAATACCTGGATCAGTCATCATTCAAACGAAACAACAAGGTGAAATTAAATTGTTTGCTTTCATTTTTAATTAGATACTTCACTATAAAATGCCTCATGAGGAAAAATAAACATTTCAATATGTAAATAAATGATATTTTAATACAGAATTTAATGAATTGCCATCTATAACGTCTCCGCCCACTCTCCTACACACACCTGGTGAATATGGTAAAGTTGTTTTGCCTCCTCCAGATCCTCAGCATCCAGGATCCTGCCGGTCTGCTCCTCCGCCTCCCTCCGTGCTCTCAGAACCTCCTCCAGAGCACCGCGCACCTCCTCCCTCAGCTCCTCATACTCAAACATGGCAGATCCCTCCTCATCCCACTGTGACTGAAGGAGGCAGGGGATCAGACAGAGGGATATCATTCGGAAAAACACAGGCGTAGACACATTTGTTAGACTCAGGATACCTGACGAAGTGAAGTAAAGAGCGCCCGCAGGTCAGTGGAGAGTTTAGCCAGGGCCGTTCTTTGTCTCTGCACCTCCAGGTCCGAGCTGACCTCAGACAGCCCAGCGAGGAGGCTTTTCAGCCACAATAAGCTCTCCTCTCTGGCATTTACTGCTTCCTGCAAAGCCTAAAAACAATACAAACACGAGAAACTGAATGCAGGTTGCAACTTGATTTGAGCTGTGCTGAATCATAACCTAATCTCAGCGCCCACAGCAGTGAACTCAGCTTGCTGGCTCACCTGAACAGCCACATCCACTTCCTCCTGATTGCTGGAATCCCTCGCCATCTCTCTCAGGAGCCTCACCTGCCTCCTCTGAGATGAGAGCCAATCAGAGAGTTCACAGAACCTGGGAAAAGGGAAGAGATTACTTTGAACCCCCTTCTGTGATTAATAAGACTTGCGCTGTGTTGCAGATGCTGTGAGGAGATACTGCTCTTTACCTCTCGTTCCACTCTTTCCATTTGTCAGGGTGCTGCTCCAGTTTCAGGTGGGTGTTTTTAATTTGCCCCGCGACCTTTTCGACAGCCTGTCTGGCGGAGTCTAGCGTTCGATAAGCCAGGTCGTTGTCAGGCAACTTGTGACACAGATCCTCCATGTTCCTAATCCTCTTCTCGCACAGAGTCAGAGGTTTGCGTTCCCTGAAGAAAGTCTGGAGATAAGAACGTAGGACATGTTGAACCTCGAGAGGCTCCGGAATCACCACGACAGAGACGTTAAGTGATTTGTATCTGTCTCTCACTCTTGGTTTAATCTGTTCTAAGTTTTTTTCCGGGACTCACTCTGTGTTCCCTGATCACTCGCTCGCTGGTGCAGGTGCCAGACAGGGCTCGCACTTCTCTGTCCAGCTCCGCTCTGCAGTCCTGGAGGATCACAGCCAGTCGACTGTGCTCCACCTCCACCTTCAGGCGCAGCAGGTGAGATGGCACTTCGCCCTGGATGTCCTGTGAACGAAACGGAGAAGACACAATGGAGACATGGAAGATAAGGCATGTTGTGTAATGTACTTACTATATCATTCCAGAAACTGTCAAGAGGGAAACTGCGAGTAAACACTTAGAGCTGGCATTTTAATCTAACTAGTTAAGGTTAATTGGAACCACAGAGGAGGAAACTCCATCAAAGCCAAGGGTCATCCTGGTTGAGTTAATGAAGCAACAGCAATGCGCCTCAGGACACCTGCAGTAATTAGTGAGTGTGTTAAGGCATGGTGACCCCTGACCTTCCAGTGTTTGTGCAGCCGGCGGACTGTTTCTTGCAGCCCCTGCTGTTCCTCCTGTGGCAGGATGTCAGTCAGCTCGTCACACGCCTTCAGGAACACGCTCAGCATGCGCTGATCCAGGTGGCCGAAAAAATCCTGCATTTACAAAAGCAAATTTTGAGTTTACATAAATAATCCATGAGAGTTTCCGTCTGTTTACTGCTCCGCTAAAATATACATTTAGGTAATAGTAATCCTACGCCCTGTGTACCTTCTCTATTTATAGAGGTTGCATGTTAGCTTACAGTGTGTTTCTTCAGTAGCTCCTCAGCATCTCCGGTCTCCCTCAAGCAGCCCTGAGCTCTCTTCAGCACTTTCTCCAGCTCTTCGTGGGATTCCTCAAACCTCCTCCTCAGGCAGTTGTTGGCCTCCTCCTGCCGTCTCCAGTCCCCGACCTCCTTCAACAAAGCCTAAGAGGAGCGGCAGGATGAAGCAGTGACTGCAACTGGTTCCTTGGGTATTATTGTTTAATTGGTGTATTTGTGTTACATGAAGCAATAGAATAACAAGTCACGTGAGGTGCTCTGTGCAGCGTTGCCTCCTGGAGGGGTTTGGATTTTCTTGTAATCTCATTAGTATTATCCCCGTTGTGTGTACAGTAATCACAATGTGGTATTCTGATCTGTTTAGTTCTACACGTGTGTTTGATGCTCACCTGTGCTGAGCTCTGTATTTCTGCCACTCTCTTCTGCAGCAGTGACAGGTCGAAGATCCGGAGCACCTTACTGTTGGAGAGCGTCCTGTGCAGGGTGTGGTGATTCCTCTCGATCACAGATTGACATCTTTTACAGTTTTGCTGCTGGTTCAGTAAATCCTAAAGAAATGTATGAAACAGCGCAGAAACAAATATGCATTGATAATAGTCTGCTTATATCCTTCAACTCTTTTAATAAATATCAGCTGATAACAGGTTGTAAAGGCAAAGATGAATATTCATGATGATCAGGAAAGATTTGAGCAGAGACAAAAAGCTTATTTACAATCATTCCTTTCGAATATAAAATTCAACACGTGAGACAAATCTTGAGATCAAGACAATTCCTCACTTTAATCAGAGGATCTGATTCACTTATTTGAAAGGGAAAATTTTCTAATAACTGATATATCCACCATGAGCTATATGATCATTCTGCAGCAAAACTAACTGGATGAACACGTCCAAAACTACAAAATTAACTAATGTGTCACCGATCACACCATCTTGATCAAAACATATGAGGTGTCTTATCTGTTTTTTGGTCCAATACCATACATTTTCTGGTCATATAGACAATGTTGTGCTGAGATGTAAAGCTATACAAAGCTATATAAAGGCAAAATCATTAGCATTAAAAAAAAACGTCAATCATAGCGTCGGACTCCCCAGGTTTAAGAGATGGATGCTGCCTGGTAACTGTTTATGTGAAATCTTTGCATTGTTATCACGTTATCAGGTCTGACCTGCCACTTTTGTTTGTGCTGGGCCTGCGCCTGTGAGTCCGGGTCTCTTGCAGCAGCAGTGATGCGACTGGCTCGCTCCAGGGCTTGGTAGAAAGCCGTGATGTGTTTCTCCATCTCCTCCAACAGGGGCAGAAGGACATGACACTCCCTCACTAGGGCGGGGCATCGCTCTCGCACCTGCAGAGAAAGAACACGAGCTACTGAGCAGTGACATAAAAGGTTTTATCAGGATATTTAAAAGGTCTTGTGTGTTGAGATGGATTTCATACCACTGTCCCTCTCAGGTTTTAGCCTCAAAGGGTGCGTACCTTGCTCAGCTGACTTTTGGCTGTTGTCATAGTGGCATTGACCCTGGCAGCCTCGTCCTGCGGTGCATCCTTGGCGAGGAGCTGAGCACTGCGGGCTGCCAACTTGTAATGTGTCTCCATGGCGACAACCTTTTGCTTGGTATTCTGAGATGAGACGTGGAACCAAGGGGTCAGCTTACACATGGTTCAATGTAATATCTGGGCATCCAAACTGCTTAAGGCAGTAAAAACTCAAAAACAGGTATTTTGCAGCTCTGACTACAGCACAGCATTGACATAAAACTTTCAATAACTCGTAAGTTAAAGAATGTGTGGTCACTCAAAAGTAAAAACAATTGGAAATGGGTTCTTTTTTGTCATCTCTGCATTATGCTGCTCAGGGTTAATCCAACCTTAACGGGAAATGGCTCCAGCCCCCTGTGACCCTCTGAGGATAAGTGGAATAGATGTTTCTGCATAATGTGTGAATGTGCTACAGGTGTTCCTAAATGTCAAGACATGCTGTGACGTCCAATTTGATCTCAGACCACTGCTTCATTACTGTACAAATGTTAATTAACTACTGATCTACCTCACTGTCAGGGATATGTTGAGCTGGGCAGCTGTCCCTGGTAATAAGTGTATATTGTGCTACACTTATGATGCTGATATTACAGCGGTTATTTACACTCACCTCCACGTCCTGTAGGAAGCCTCTGACATTGAGGAAAGACACTTGAACGGGGGCATTGAGTTTGATGTCTGCTGAGTCCAGCAGCACTTTCAGGGCCAACGCAGCCTTCAGGTGGTCTTTCCTCCACTTCTCCAACTCATCCTCTCTCGCGTACTGCAGCCAAAGAAAGAGTATACAGGAAGTCTATCAATGCCAAGCCATAACAAAAAAAATGTGTCCTGTGCTTTTTAAATCTAATACCATTTTACCTAATTCTGTGTTTTGTATCATTTACAGTATCTTATTAGTTGTTGTGTTTTTTTTTTGTTTGTTACCTGTTTGACTTTGAGGAAGAGGTCTCTCCACCGTCCATTCAACAGAAGCAGTTGCTGCTTGAGATCAAGCGACACGGTCTCATCACACGTTTCAATGAGGAAGTTCCCGGAGTCATTCATGGTTGAATGCTGATCCATCCAGTGGCTGAGATTCCTGAAAAACTCCTGGAAGACAGGCAGACACAAAGAAATGTAAGAGAAACAAAGAACAAAACAAAGACGCAGTGTCAAAGAAAGAAACAAAGACGGCTCATCAAAAAAAAAAAAAAAAAGAAACAAAGAAAGGGATTCATAGGAAGGACAATAAAGAACTGGGGTAATTAGCTGTCTGCTCCTGGGTGGGGATGTGAATCGGAGGTAACCATGGGAATGCGACAACTGGAACATCCTTAGTGGCTCGTTGTGAGTCAAGGAGATCATTTGATACATGAGTGGAGACTGCTAATAGAATTCCTACTTATGCAAACTGGATTCTTGAAACTGGGCTGACATGCATTTTATTTGCAATTTCTCTGAGGCACTCGAGTCCATTAGATTGATGCTTGTATGATGGGACTCTTAAAGATAAACACTCTGAAGTATATGATTGGGTTTTTCAGAATATCAAGAGTCACTCTCTCACCCTTTTAGTGTTTTCCGGCTGGCTCAGGGCTTCCTCCGCGTCCTCCAGCCAGGCCTGTAAGGAGGCCACCGTGGAGCTGTACCTCTCCCAGTTGGACAGCACCTCCTCCAGCATGCTCCTCACGCTGCGCAGCTCCATGGACAGACTCCTCCACTGGGTCACCACCTCCCGCATGAACCTGCGCACCCCCGCCTCGCCCTCCTCCACTGCAGGAGAGATACATCAACTTTAATGACAAAGACAGGGACAGTCAGTAAAAAACAGACCCACTGCTAGAACCAGTATTATCTCTGATTTACTTACTTCCTGCAGTTACTCCAGCTAAAATATGACTTATACACAGGTACAGGATATTGATCTTTACAGGATAATAATAAATTAATTGAAAGATAAGACCACTCATATTACATTACATGTCATTTAGCTGAGGCTTTTGTCCAAAGCAACTTACATTTTTATGTTTTACATTTCTGAGGAGTCATTTTAGGGGTTCAATATCTTGCCAAGGACACTTAGGCATGCAGATGGGAAAGAGTGGGATTCGAACCAGCAACCTTCTTGTTGCAGAACACCCGGTATATCCCCTAGGCTACCTCTTATGAGGTCAACCCATGATATCATGTAACCAACATTTGAGCATTTACAAATACTATAACATGATATTGTGGGCGCTGTTTGGGAAAAGTAACCAACCATGGAAACAACAGACAAATAGCCAACGGTTTGAGCCACATGTTTATGCACAACTCTCTGACCCTGAAAATCACTTCAAGCAGATGGATTCTATTTGCTTGTGTGTTTCATTTCCTCAGAGTGAGCTCTCCAGTCTCAGAAGTCCTGTACCACAAATTGCTGTCAGCCAGTGTGCAGCTGATAAATGAAGCCACCAAACACAAATAGCCATCCTCAATCAGAAGCAACAAGTGCAGTGGCCTTTTTTCCCTGTCCGTCCGTCCCTACTATTACCTCAAACTGAGCCTTTAAAAACATCCATATGTTCTCTTATGCAGCCACTCAGAGCCCATGGTGCTAACTACCTGCAGGGCTCCTCCCTGTGTGGCGGTGAGGGTGTGTTAAATTTGCTTGATCAGCCAATCGAGCCTCACGATGTGCTGATTTCTCGCCACATCTCACTTCCTCTGCTCTGCATACCCTACGGCGACACAACCCCGAAACCAAAAATCAAGCTCAGTTTGCGCCCAGAGACGCGCGGAAGTGGAGCAGCCCCCAACTAGCAAATGGGGTCGTATTCCCCACTGAGAGCTAAGAGTGGAGGAACCTCATTTAGCTGTAGCCTGCAGACTCCCCCCCCCGCCTCTACCACCAGGCTGTAAAACCAGACAGGAGCCTCACTGGTTACTGAGCTGTGGACAGCGGAAAATAAACTCTAGATGTAGCACACAATTGGGAAATATTTATACACTGTGGAGGTATCCAATCAGTTTCAGATGAATAACAACATTCAAAGCACAGAATGCAGTTAGTGTTGGCTAACAGGCAATATATATCTAACCCTCTACACCATCATCCAGCGTATACCGAGATATCCTGTGCATTTAATATTTCCTGATGTATGAGACCAGTGAGTGGAATGATCCCAATCGATGAGCAGCGCTGCTTTATTGCATTATTGGGACTTAATGCGATTTGGATGATATTCCATGATCCTTTAATCACAGGAGAGACTTTAAGCCAGAAAGAGAGAGAGAGTGAGGGAGTGAGAGAGCAGGGAAGACAAAGCAAAGGCCAAGGTCAGAACTAAACCTGTGGCCACAAGCCTCCATACATAGGGCCAGCTTAACCAGGTAAGCTCTTGGGTGCTGCTAATAAAAACACATACTGTATTTTTTCCCATGCAATGTCTGTATATTGCAGGTGTAGTGAAAGGTTTCAGGAGAAAGATGACTTCTAAGCCATAGGATATCAAAACCCAGTTAACAGCTGGATCACCAACTCCAAGCCTTTCCTTTATTTGTGAGATGTGGATATATTCTATAGCACTAATCGTTGTTGTAATGCCTCTTGACATCCGTCTTATAAAGAGCAGGGACAGTTCACCCTCAGTCAGTGTCCAAGAACGTCAGAGTGGATATCTCCATCAGTTACACAGCTTCCCGGCTCAGCCTTGGTTTTTACAGTTGCTGCAGATGATAAGAAGGGCCTATAATGCAATAAGTAATGGAGTGTGTACCCTCTTTCTGACCTGAACCTTGTGTGCAGTTTCTTATTGAGTAAAAGAGGACGACTGAACAATTAAGAGAGCAGTTATCCTAGTCAATAGGTGGATAAAGGTTAAAGGTACATTTAAGAGTTAACCTCAATGGTGGTTATTGTTAATATCACATGTTGAATTGACTATAAACATATGATCCTCTCACCTGAGCTGTCAGCTTTGACGTAGGCCTCTGTAGACTGCTTCAGGGACTGGAAGAACGCCTCGTAATTTTCAAAGAAACGTTGCTTCTCCACAAATGACTGATCAGAACAGAGATGAGAGAGATGTTAGGACAATAATGACAACAACATAATAATGGATATACAGCAATAAAACTAATTGACTATATAGCGGGTTTACTTAATAACAGTATGACTGGTATCTAATAATAAACCTATAATTAAACTTTCCAAACATTTCAGCAGATCTGGATGTAGTGAATTAATCAAAGTCTGAGCTTACGACATAGTTGTCGAGCATCAGTTCCACAGACTCCTGTCGCCCATATTTGATGATCCACGATTTGAGCTTGGTCTCGGCCAGAGAGAGGAAGGCCTGCATGTTGTGTTTGTTCTCCAGGAATTCCATCTTAGCCAAGTGGACGGTAGAGGATGTGGAGATAAAGTTTATCCTGAAAAAGACAAAGTTTACACAAGAATCAGACCTTCAGCTTATTCTGGGAAAAAAAGAAGTGAAATATAATATTCTGGGCTGTAATTGCCAGACTTCCAAGAGAGACTGGTGTGTGTCTTTCCCACCTCTCTGCCATGTCCTGGAGCTGGTCCGGGGGAACAGGGACTCCATCAACACTTCTGTCCTTATGAATCCTCTGGAAGACCTGCTGGTGACTCTTCAGACTCTTCAACACATCCTGCACAGCGTAAAGACAGAAAACATGAGCACACAGAACAACACACAGTCAGAACAAACGTTTTTTTCTGTATTTGATCACTCCAGGCTAACCTTGTGCTGCTCCAGAGCTCTGTGGACGGTCTTAGCCGTCACGTCGTGCGCTTGCTGGACGACGATCTCTTGTCGCAGGGCTCCTTCAGCCTCGTGCAGCCAGGCCCCCACCGTGTCCAGAGGAGCGGGGAGAGACCTGTCCAGCTGCAGATGCCAGTCCAGGAGCTGAAATGTAGGAAAAGAGTGTAAGCACATTCAATGCAGATGTAAACTGGTGATCCCAAACGGCAAAAGCACATCCGATGCACTGCCTTTGTGTCATAGTTGGTTTAAATTGATTAATAGTGAACAGAGGCCATGGTAAATGTCCACAGTTGCTTCTCTCACCCTGTTGGAGACCCTTTCCCAGGCTTGTTTGACCAGAGCCTGATCCACAGTCAGAATCCCGTCTCTCTGAGTGGACTGTAAAGCTCCGTCCACCAGCTTCCTCCTCATCTCCAACTGGACACGTAGACTCTTGAACAGCTGAGAACAAACATGAGATGAAATCAGTTCAGATTCATACAGATGAACGTTGTCCCTCTTTCAGACTCAGAAACAGGGATACCCCGCACGCTGTTGGATATGGAATGTGTCCCCAGGCTTGCTGGAATAAGCCAGATTGACTGACAGTATGACGGCTGCCGTCGGATTCCCACAGTGTAGTGCCACCGATTGAGCTTAATAAGAGCGTCTGTGCCCGTGTGTTTAAACAGCATGCACACACACACACGCACACACACACACACACACACACACACACACAGCCATGCACCCAGACACTAACCTGGTACTGTTGAGCGAGATTGCCCTCGGTCTCCTGAGTCTGTGTTACGTCTCTCTCCAGCTGGTCGAGCCACATCTTGAGCTCCCTCAGGCTCTTCCGCTGCTCTCGCTAGGAGGTGGAGGAGAGGAGGTGAGCGACATGTGGGAAGATGGATATGTTAAAGTGGGAAGGGGGATGGAAAAAAAACAAATAATGCAAGAAGACGAAGGGAGAAAGTAATTAACCAAAGTGATGTTTGAGGGTTTGATGAAAGGATGGAAGGAGGAAGAGGGTGAAGGAAGGGGCAGAGCATGTACTATTTAACACATTCTCCTAATCCTCTGTGTCTCCCTGTGGGACGAAATGTCAAAAAACCCAAAGCTGCCAAAAAAACCTCGGCTTACACTGGGTACTTTGTCTAAGACCCCCTGCTAACATTTCATTGGAGTTTAAATAACCATGACTTTAATGCTGTGCCACTCAAAAGCTTGTATGATCGTTTATTCAGTTTCAGCCTCTGTCTGCTCAGTTGTGTCACTTCCAATTGGCTCCTGTAAAAAGCTCATACTTTAAAAAAGATTAAGATGATTTTGACAGAAAGAAGTTTATTATTTGTCATATTGTACTCAACACCGGGCAGAGTTTTAGGGCCACTTAAAGGGACAGAAATTCTAGTATTTCAGGAATAAAGTCCAAATTTGATGAGATTAAAGTTAGTAATTTTGGGCCACAGGTCAGTCCAAATGAATGTGGAGCATCTTGTTAAATTATAGTTTAGTATATTTTTCACATATGTTTTAAGTATCCTTACTTTTAAATGTCTCTGTGGTTTTCTTGTCTATTCAGAAGAGAGAACCACGCAGACCTGGACGAAGTTGCTTCTTTTGCGGAGCAGGTTTGTTGTTGGTTATATCTCCCTGATATTCAAGGAGATTCTGCAGTTGCTCAAGAAACAATGAGATTGGTTCAAGATTTTGGATCCAGAATGAAAGGCACCATAGCAAGGACAGGTTCTCCTTGATATTTAACCCTAAATAATGTATTTTCTTTATTCTTCTAATATTATGGCTTTTATTTCAGGAAATTACTACTTTTTTCTCATGTAGTTACGACTTTTTCTCCAATAAAATTACAACTCTGCTTCAGAAATAACATGACTTTTTCTCAATTACGACATATTACATTATTATTTTATTCTCATAATCCCATATAATCTATCGTACATCAAAACTTCTAATAATAATTTTATAACCATAGATTCAGTTGCCTTTTTTTATTCAAAAAGAAAACACTTGTTTTTATGTGATAACACAACAGCCAACTGATCTTCTTTCAGTGAAAGAAAATATTCACGACAAACATTTGCACGTAAACAAGAACCGACAACATAGAGCAAAGCGGGTGTGAAACAAAGCCACCACAGAAAGCCTTATCAGCGCTGTGAGACACGATGTGACACAGGCAGGTGTGGTTAGCGCAGCTCTACATCTCAGCTTCTGACACTGTTAACCTTAAAAAGAGGCAAACTCTATTTGCAAGCTTTCCATCAAAGAGGCTGTATCAAAGCACACTGCTGCTGCCCTAGGCTTCCATTGTCATGCTAATGGAACCAGGAGCCATAGCAGTATAGTAGGAAACATTAATAAATGGTAATATCACATCTTGCTATACTGGACTTCCTTTTGTTATCATGGCACCGGAACCCTGCGGCAGGAATATCCCATCAGGTAAGATAGACAGCCAACATTAGCATACTGGCTCTATTTTGACATGGAGACAACAATGTTTAATCTCACCCATGCACTGTACAGCACACAGCTGTACTGTAATTCAATAGAGGAGCCACAAAAATAAGCGCTAATCAAATTTTTATGGAAACCATGAATGTGCATGGGTGCTAAGTGAATTGGGCTTTGGGGGGAAAAAATGGATGGAAAACCTGCCCCTGGGACCTTAAGTTACTATATAACCTACCTCTAACATTTCCTCTATATCGCGAGGAGCAAGACCGAGCTGCGGGGCCGAGGCCAGCAAAACAACCACAGGGAAGCAGTCACCACACAGACACAGCAGGAGGAGAAAGTCAAGGAGACACAGCAGGAGACAGAGAGAGAGGTACACAAAGAGGAGAGACAAATCAAGCAACACACAGCCAGACCCGAGTCACGTGACAAGTCAAATTATTATTACTTCTTTGAGTAGCAGAGCGGTGGACGCTACAGCATCGGGACATTTTTGAGTCCATTCAGTTTTAATTATGCATAATTCACATCCCTGCAAATGCAATGGGTTTTACTTTAACGGAACATGAGGGAAGCCTCTTCATCTTGCACTCACATAGGCTGAAGCAAGCAACAAACAATATTTGCAAGTAGCCAGCTGTGCAGATTTCACTAAAACACTAATAAGAAAAGAGAAAGTATCTTCTGTATACGTGTCACGGCTGTGGACTGGAACACTTGACTGACATTTAAAGAGAAAGACAGAACATTTAGGATGCAGACAGAGAGAAGACAGTGACTGACGTGAATCTGACAGTTACCTCTTCGTCTGGCAGGCTGTATGCGTCGCCCTGCTTCTGGTCAGGAGGATGCTTCAGGAACTGGGCTACATATGTCATAATGGATTTCTCATCCGGTTTGTCCACATCAACGTCTGATGAGGGAATGGAATAATTGCCATCAAAAGTCAAATCAAGATGAGGCAGCCTGATTCAAAATTCTGATGTAGAAGCTACAAAAATGATGAAATAGGGTGAAAATATACAAATATGTACTGTATATATACAAGGAATGGAAATAGAGAGAGCGTAGACGGTATTGAAATAAGTTGACAAATCCAAATGAAGAGACAAATTGAAATAGAACCAGATGTAGCTCAGACAAATAGAGAGGATGGAATATAATTCCTCTGATCGTTCTCAAACAAAATAATGGACGTTTGACTGACATATTTTATTGTGGAACAGCCGAGCGGCACCTTGAATGAAAACAAACCCTCGGCTCTTCCGATCGGTGTCCAGGTTTGCTTTGGAGGTTCCGCCACGCTGAATCTCATATTCTAATGGAGCCTAATTACCCTGATGTCAAGCTTGATTCGTCAGAGTTCATTCTGAGGGGCGGGCGTGAAGGAGCACAGATGGCACTTGGCACTGACACTGGGGTGCAAATATGATGCTCTGATAGATATCCACTATTCCATTACTGTATTCCAGAGAAAACCCCAGCTCTCTGTGATGAGAAGCTCCTGATGCATGGGGGGGTTATGTCTTATTCTTTGAGTAAAACATGGTTTACATTGTTTTCTACTAAATAGCATATGTGGGTTTTATAATTTCACAAAGGTCACATTGTTGCTTCATATCAAAGATCAGAGGAAAAAGGAAAAAGACAAATTAACTTGACTTAACCTGTGATGCTGCAAGTATGTGGTTGGCTGTGACCCAAGACCTGTTTAACTCAGTTTCCATCAACTTAATGAAGAGGTCTCTAGGAAATGTTGTTTACCTTCTGGGTCCAGAAGCTGTGGAATGCCCAACTCCGTTTCGGCCAATAAAAAGGCTTCCTGCAGGTTCTCACAGTTGGGCCTCCTCGATACACGCTCCATGTCCACGAGATTGGGCCGGAGGGAGTTGATGACCGCGAAGAATGCCAAACCTGTGCGCCAGCTGGGGCCAAAGTCCTTCACCTCCAGGCCCAAGCGTCTGGCCGAGACAAGAAGATCACAAGGTCACAGCGTGCAAAGAAAACACAATACCTACAGTACATAGACTACACAGTATTTGATTGCTGTTAAAAGGTAGGCCACATACTTGGTGGCTGTCTGCTGGACCCATCTCAGCAAGGCCTTCCTGGCTCCACCCTGAGGTGGGGGGGGTCTCCTTTTGACAGGCGGGCTGGATGTGTCGGTGCTGCTGGTGGAGCTGTCCAGTGAGGAGGTGCTGCTGGCCTGGAGAGCTGCGAGGCTACTGGTTAACTCCTCTATCTGTAGGGAACAGGATAATGGGACCAGTCAAGCCATCACATCTATTTACACTTTTGTTTACTGATAAAACTTAGTTTTTTGCATCTGACGTACTTCATTGATACACGGTGGCTAAAAATGTGAATCACTCAACTTGAAGTTTTCATCTGCTTTATTACTGGACTTTATGACCCTGCTTAGAAAACCTACTCCCCATTACTTAACTCATCGTGTTGTAGTCTTAGAAGAATAAAACCATTTGCTCTTCACTGGCCAGCTCAGTGTTTTTTGTTCACTGGGAAATGTTGCTTACCCATAAATATTGAATTCTGTACCTGGACCTACATAGAAGTACGATTAAATTGTAAAATAATGAAATATTTATCAACACCGACCCGACATAATATCAGCCATGTGTGCAAAAATAATCAAAATATGTGCATCTCTTGGGACAGCAGTCCCAGAATGTTTTATTAGACTTCTGCGTTGCCAGCTGGGCAGCTTTTCCAAGATGTATTTCTCTGCACGGTTGATCTATTTATAAGTTTCTCTGTTCACATCTAAGAAAAACCAATGACACGAATGTGAAACATCAATGATTAAATATATTTTAGAGCTTAGGACATTTGCTTCATTTAAAATCTTTAACTATTTCCGTTTTACGACATTAAACCGATCTAGTCTCTGGCATATTTCTTATAGGATTTAATTTGATATAGTTCCGTTTAGAGGTAGGACCATGCTGACTCTTTGTGTTGTAAATTTGGAGTCACAACATAAAACTTAGTCAGCACCAACTTTCTTCTGATAGAATCTTTAAAACAATGATATGGTGAATTATGCTCATTTCATTTGACAAATGGACCTTGTGTAAATTAACTGACGGTAATGTTACCTGGAAATAAAGGATGATGGTCCACACCAGCCCCAGTACGATCGATGGTCGTCCGTCAACAATGTCTGTGGAGTTGATGTTGACCAGCTTGATCTGCGTCACAATACAATATCCACGATTTCAATATCTCATAACAGGAACCAATCATTCCAGATTCCAGTCTATCCACTTAATCTTCACTATAATCTCATACATGGTGATTAAAAGACACATATTCCTCGCACATATGTTTACAATAAATTAACAACATGTGTATAATCCTCAGCACTACTGGATGAAGATATTCCTGACCCTAGCTATCCTAGGTCCTTTAGTGTAGGTGCAGTAACATGAAGAACACTGACCGGAGATCCTCTGTAGGCCGACTGGAGGGCAGATAAGAAAAAGAAGAAGAGAAAGTGAGACAGGGAGGACGGGAGGGGGGGGAGTGAGTGTGTGTGTTTAGACGCACTCTAGATGTGTGTGATTGAAGTGGTACGCCTCATTGACTGTGAGATGCCAGATAGCGTAGCACCTCTGAGGTGAGATAACTTGTTTGAGTGGCTGGCTGAGAGGCGAGATCTATCGCCACAACGCAGGCAACAGGGATTATAGCCAACAGAGATGGACAGACAGGGAAGCTGACAGAGAGCGAGGGAGGGAGGGAGAGATGAGCAAGAAATAAAAAGGTCTGTACCTTGTGATATGATGTGGTATTCTATATTATCACACAGAGGGTGATATTACTGCGCAGTGCCGCACAACAGGTCACCACATGGTCATACACGCCACCCGGCATTGGTTAACAAGCACGGAGGGAGAGAATGGGGGCGGGCGAGGGCAGTGTGAGATAGTGGCTGATTAGAATCCTCGCTATGTATGGTTTCATATTAGGAAACACAGCATGCTAACCTGGCAATTCAACATAGGGCTAGAATGGTTAGCAGAAATAATTGGAGTTTTGACTACCGTGCAACAGCAGGCAAAAGAAGACCATGCAGTTGTCGTTGTGCTATTCTGATGAGGGATCAATACGGCAGTGGGCCTGAGAGCTCAAGGTATTACAATTTTAAGAAAACACAAGTAAATATAAAAAAGATTATGAATCAAATACTGGTAACACAACAGCATTGTTTCCAGGGGACACTTACAAGTGATGGGACACGCTTGCGGTGGCCATGGTTTGTGACTGGATTTTAACATTGTGATAGCATGAGTCTGATTTTTTTTTGCAGATGTCAGCTTTTAACCTACCATTACTCTCGTGCTTATTATTAACCTGCCAACAAGTAATGTGATGAGTAATTGAGAAACAGGCGGACGTCATGTTACGCAACATGCCAACTTGAAATTGAAATTTTTGTTAATCGCAGCCTTTGGTGACATTGTAGTTGAGGGTTTCCGTGCAAACATTACAGGCTTTCAACAGCTCACAAATATGAATTATGAATTGGTAAACATGATTATGCCGACACGCACTAAACGCTTTCAATGAAATAGATACAAGAGATACACATATATCAGGTAAAAGGAGATTAAGCCTCGGAAGCAGAATGTAAATATGGTTTAGACATGCATCTGATTTGCACACAGCACATGTTTACATTTAATTTTCTACACATTCATATTTACACAGTGATACACACACACACACACAGACAGAGTGCCCACTGACGTCTCATCTCCAGACTACAGATTACTGGTGTAGGATTTACGGTTTTAACCCTGTCAGACGCCAAGAAGACAAATCAATGTCCCTTCAGACACCAGCTCATACTTATGGCTTTATTTATGTATATCCAGGGACGAGTCGGGTTAGGATGCAATTCTGCCACAGAAACTGATAAAGGAAGCTGTTAATTATAGATGGTATTTATCTAAGGGTAAGAGGAGAATGTACAAGAAGTGCGGTGTGAAACAATGGCCAGGAAGTATAGTGAATATCTTGATATCGAAATCAACAGAAATAGAACAAACGCTATCACAGTAAAAGAGGGAGCGGCGTGGAGGAAGGGGAAACAGGTTCCACAAGGTCAGGATTTCATGTTTGCACCCACAAGGCAGCAGCTGAGCAGGGAGAGCAGCAGCCGGGGTAAAAAGAAACAACATGAAAAGGGAGGCGCTGATATCTCACCTTCCTACCCTCAAGGAAGTTGAGAGCCGTGCCGATGTTGGCGACCCAGTGGATCCTCTTTATTTTCTTACCCTGCTCACATGGCTGGAAGGGAAATGGAGAACAATGAAGGTGGAGAGAAAGAAACAGAGACACGGAGGGGGGGGAAGAAACAGTGGTATTGAAAAGAGATTATTTATTTGTGTTAAATCTCACACATGAATAGAAATGAAGGGCCTAACAAGAACAGTAAAGACAATACCAATACATATACATAAAGCAAAAGGGTGGAGGGAAATATAGATTCAGAAATGAAATGAGGAAGGTCCTATAAGACCTGTGTTTGACTATAAACAGCAGGATCAATAGGACGAAGTGTTTAGACCTCAGGCAATATTGGACAAGTAAAATCCTCAAGCTGTGTGTTTCCCTTTGTCTGCGCCGTTTGTGGATTTGTGAACTCTGAGCTGTCCTTGTTAATCTGGGTTTTCAAATCCAATTCAAACATCCTAATAAAGACCGATCAATAAGCATTTCCATGTAACTGCGGCTCGTTTCACATGCCCGCAATTAGCTCTATAGCTATTTTAAGATTCTTCAAGAATGCTCATGGTGGCAGCACTGACAGAAACAATGAAAAAATGAGTTTCAGCTCAATGTGATTAAGTCAAAAAAAATGTAATTCGGAAAGAGATCAGAGGATGTGAGGAGTTTGGAATCTGTGGCCAGATCACATGCTGGAGAAATGACTACCAGCATGAGACTCACCAGCTTGTTTCCGGAGAGGACTTCCAGCAGAGCCAGCAGCTTCACGCCATCCTTGATGTCCTCAAACAGGTCTATCACCACCAGAGGAGGGACACGCTGTGTGGGAAAACAAACACACCTATAGGCTTTATTTGTAATTATTTTTTACCCTGGAGAGAAAGTAAATAAAAGCAAAAATGTGTGCAGAGCAGTACAGCATGGAGGAGGGGTAAAAATGCAAGGACGGTTTTTGACATTTAAAGATGGAGAGCTTCTGATACAATTCAAAAACCCTGCAACTGCTCTAGACAGGAATCTATAGATAATCCTATAAATGTTGCAAACTATAAACTCCTGGAATGCAAAAGCCCTGGGACTTAAGTCTTAGTAGCTCTTGCAATGCACATGGAACTATGGTGCAAGAACCAGTACAATCAATATATTACACTCCCAGACGTTAATTTCAACTTGTGAAACATAGATAAAGGAAATCCTGCACATGAAAAATGTACTTGAAGCCCCAAAAGAGTTTGGCGGTGCCGTGTCTCAATGACAGAGTTAGCGGCTCAGCAGGCTCTGAATGAGGGGGGGGGGGGGGGGGACTTCAAATCCTAAAATATGCTGATGATTTCAAACTGTATCCTTCTCCCTGACTTCATCCCTGACCTGACACAGACTTCCAGACTCGGGGAAATCCACATATCTCTGTTTCTCTTGCCGACGCCACATCAAGGATTTCTCTTAAAGCGCAGTCACATGCTGAGGCTGAGGAGAGGTTTAGAGGGGGGGGGGGGGCTTTCAGACGAGCGGGCCATTCACAGGGAGATTAGCGGCGAAAGGAGTGAGGGAGAAAGCGAATAGAGAGGCAGAGACTGGGGTGTGTGTGCACGAGGGTGTCCGTGTTAGGACGTGTGTGTGTGTGTGGGGAGAGAGGCAGAAACGTACAACCCCCCAACATACGAGAGAGCGGCATAATCGAGTAGAAAGAGTGGCAGCGAGACAGATCATAGAAGGCAGAGAGAGAAGGGGACACCAGCCTCACATCTTTCCAAAATTAATTAGCAAATACAGCAGCTCTCTTCTCACTAATTCCTCTTCTAATGTCATTTCATGGCTCTGGATATTAGAATATTCAGAAAGCACTCATGGCCCATATCATAAAGTGACAGAGGAAACACTTACAAAGATCCTTCAAAGGGATGAATTATACCACGAGCTAATTGAAGTTAAATTCACCTATTTGTTCATTATAATCCCAGAGCTAATGAGGAAATTTCTGACTAATTACAAACTAAGAAAGTAATATCCATTTCCTCTGCTCTGCCACATGAGCTAAAAAAAAAAAAAAAATCAAGGGCTTAATGAGCTAATTGCTTATGACTGTCAGGGTAATAATTGATTGCGAGCAAAGGAGTTTGGGGATATCGGTTTGTCTCTGCTCTGGTGTTATTCTCTGGCGCACTTGACTCAGTGGATTCCCAAAGATCAACAGCATGGGAGACAAGAGGGAGGGGCAGAAACAAGGAGAGGATTGAAGGGCTTCATTTTGAACGAGACAATAGATCCAGTTTTAGGTAACAATTGATATCAGAAGCCTATTATCCAAATCTCCTGAAGGTAAATAATTGCGAATGGGCGTTACGAGGGACTGAATATAGTCTTTAAACTACTTTTTGGATGCAGGGTATAAAAAGTGAACTTCCTCCACACAACCTCAGGACGACAACATGAAAAATATGTAAAACACTGTGACAAAAATTAACCATACTTCATATCTGAAAGTATGATGCAGATTTCTCACTATTTTATAATTATTGTGTTGATTGTGTGAAGTCACTATCCCTTTTTTGCGCTAGGGAATAAAAATAAAAGAGATACGAGACTGCTGATGTTTATCTGACATTTCTGAGGCCAATGAGAATGCATTAAATCTGCTGGTATTTGGTTGTTAAGGAATCAACCAACCGAGATATTTCTGATGGTGATACTAAGTCAGTCAATCACCACAGTTATTACAACACATGTGAGCAGCTGCGATTAAGGCGTTGAGGTTGGTGGTTCGATTCCCAGCTCCTTAATTCTGCATGTAGACGTGTACATTGGCAAGATACTGAAGCCAAGAGAATGTGTGTGGGAATGGATTACCGTGACTCTCGGTGTAAAGAGCTTTGTGTGGTCATTAAGACGAGAAAAGCACTCTAGAAATGCAGTAAATTCTCTGATTGTTTATGGCAAATTTCATTGTTTATCCAGGCGTTCAAATATTATAGTCTCGGCCAAGAGTGGACTCACTAATAAACCAAAATTACCATCCAAAGTAATAGGGCGAGGAAAAAAAAGAAAAACATCCGAACAGCTCAGTGGGTGAAGGTGAATACCATCATCAGTTGGATTTATTGAGCATGGAGTCTATCCTCCTACTCCCCACCACCACTAAAAGAGGGAGTAGTAGGGGGAGCAGGGAGAGTAAACACTGAAAGTGGAGCAGGGAGCTTCACTCTACTGCCGCAGTAATCTCTAAGAACACTTGGTTCACTGATTGCTGCACCAAAGCTGTTTGCCTGGAAAAACGCCTCAGAGACGATGAGACCTCTGCCGTTCACACCGGCCACTTCCTAATTAAGCTTTAACCTTCTCAGAAAGGATTTGTCAAAATGGAAACTTGGGGTCCGCTCACTAAGCCCCCCCCTCCTCCTCCTCCTCCTCCCCGTCCACCCTCTCACATGTCACTCTTGTGCACTGCCGAGTTCAACTTGAAAGCTTGTTATTTACTTGAAAAGCTAAAAATATATTAAAAAAAATTTCAAGCAATACTGTTTAAAGACCAAATAAGTTTTTATCAGCCGGATGTCTCAAAAACATCTGGCCGAAGGACTGCAGTTGAAAATTAGTCAGCTGACTGACACTGGCACATTCAACAGAGATGTGATGAATGTGTGTTTTTCTTGGAAATGAGTAAATGAAGTGAAAATTCCACATGACCCTCTATTAAACAAAAGAAAGTTCCATCCAAAAAAGTAAAAACCCTAAAGCTCTCTTACGGTGTTTATCTTTGGTCTATAGCCGGTGACTTAATCTGGTGAACTTCTCAGAGCAATTAGAGCTATTAATCTTCTGTATAAATTACCGGCTCCGATACGTCCTCTCTCATAGAAACTCTTCTTCAGAGCCCATAAGACTTCTTTTGTTATACCTGTGGAGTGGAAAAGTGAGGGGGAGGGGAGTGACGGAGAATGGAAAATCCTTTCGCCGCGTCTCAACTCACCTAACGATTTATCACACACCTTTAGGCACTGTATTAAAGACCTGTGATAACTGGAGTGGCCTAATCATCTGCATAGCCAGGGGGCATGAGCTATCCCCGGAGAGCGAACCAAACCAACTGTTAAAGCCTCTTCCCTCGCTCCATCCCTCCGTCTCTCTCTCTCTCACACAGGCTCGTCTAATAAGTAAACGGCTCTTTGTAGAGTGTCTATGAATTTCAGACAAGATGCTGTTTTATCTGCACTAACCTACAGAGCGACATTGTTAAGAGTGAGCCGTGTCCTGATGGGCGAGGAGGAGGAGAGCAACTAATTTGATCAACTAGGTAGAGAGAGAGAGAAGCACCGGGGCACAAACATGGTTATCTTTTCTGATGGAACTGTGATGGTATCGCTCATCTATTGTTCAGGTGAATTGGTTCATTTCAGGGAATTTAAATGGAATAGTAATTACATTTACAGGATCCTGGTCGAGGTGTGTTATTTGTGTTTGTGCGACATAAATAGAGCTTTGGTGTCAGGACTGTGGGGCAGTGTGTATTTTCTTTGTTTGCTGAGAGTTGGATAAGCATATTGTTTCCCCCTTCTCCGCTATAGCTAGCTTAGCATAAAACATAAGGAAAATGGGGAAATTAAGCATGGTTGTACCCAGATGTAAGAAAATCAAGCTTGTTATGTAAATTTGCAAATAAGTAAATATTCCCCAGAAGGTTACACTAGGTTTTTGAGGATCCCTCTGACTCGCCATCGTCTTCCCCACTTCGCTCAAACCCCGACATACTCACTAACCATGAAATCGCAAAATCACCCACAGTGCTCTACTCTATTGTGTCAAAAATGATTTGATAAATAAACTATGTGCTTATCATATCGCTTTATTAAAAATTCAAGGCATTCAAATATCTGCCGGCACAGCCACCAGACATGATATTTAACGTTACGTCGAGCTTTATTCCCCTCAGAGTTCTTTTCAAATGAATTTTCCCCTCCGTGTCACCTCGGATCAGAGTCTCCACAGCTGTCGTGACCACGTAGGAAACCTTGAGAGGGCCGTCACAAATTGAACCCAGGCTTAATTGCGTTGCACCGTGCCGTATTTGCCTTGTCTACCCTCTCCTGACACACTATTCAGGCAGTAATTGGTTAACGTGAGCAGCCTAATGCAGGATAACACAATGATTACACACATACGTTGGCCCCCACGGCAGCAGCTGCACCGAGTGGGATTGTTTAGTGTGAGTTACAGAGACTCTCTTGTCCAGGCTCTTTAAGGAGGGAAATGAATGACAGTCTTTAACTAAAAAATGTTATCCTGTGAAATCTAAATTGGCTCATATTGAGATAGAGGGCTTATGGATTACAAAGTCTTAAATTAGTGACAGCAGCTCGCAGGAAAAAAAAGATTTACAGTGTGTTAAATGCTGCAATGTGAAAGTGATAATTAGAGTGAGAGTAAATCCTTGCTACAAGCTGTTTGAGATTGGAGGAATAAAAAAAGGAATATGAAAGGCATGTGAGTGAGAATGACTGTGCGTGTGTGTGTGTGTGTGTGTGTGTGTGTGTGTGTGTGTGTGTGTGTGTGTGTGTGTGTGTGTGTGTGTGTGTGTGTGTGTGTGGTCTGAGCTGGCACAGTCAGTCCCATGACCAGCTCCACAGTGTGTTTTGGAAATGGAGCAAATGTCACAGGGAGAACTGTGGAAGCAGCAGTGTGATTCAAAAATTGGGAAAGCATCGAGATGTGGGAAGTTTTCAATCCACGCACACCGGCACTGGTGTTTGTATAGAGCAACACAATGGCTGGCAGTGGTGATGGGAATCAACAAAACTCTCTTACCTTCGCCAAGTGGGAATTGATCCATTTCGTGAACGTCCTCTTCTGCACGGCCTCCTGCTCATCTGTAAATCAGAGCCCAGAGCATCACTATCAGTCACATGCAACGATACACAAAGCGGGGGATTAAAAAAACACAATCTTCTCATTGTGTATTGTTTTTTGAGAGCGGACTGGCTTTGCAGAGCCGCGTGGCGACTCTCATTAACTCTGATATTGTTAACTTTCTGCTCTCTGTGTCTGAACGCAGTCGCATCAAATCACACCTTACACTGGAGAAGATGTTTGACATTTAGAGATGGCATTTTCACGAGCTGCACTCTGAATGTGG
The DNA here is from genome assembly GCF_947347685.1 of Pleuronectes platessa. Taxonomy (NCBI): domain Eukaryota; kingdom Metazoa; phylum Chordata; class Actinopteri; order Pleuronectiformes; family Pleuronectidae; genus Pleuronectes; species Pleuronectes platessa. The sequence goes on from NC_070642.1 coordinate 16,333,332, forward strand.
ACAGAAAACCCTTGCTCTGAGAAATGCCCTTTAGATGAGAGAAGGGCAGTGGTTCTTCTTCTACCTCGACATGTCCCACTGCCACGATCTCTGTGAGGCTGCTATTCATTTCAGACCGAGTCTCAAGCAGCATTCGATCTGCTGCCACAATAGTGTTGCTAAGTAAAAGCCAACCTAACTCTGAATGTACTTGTAGAGTTGCATATAAGGGAAGGACATTGTTTGTGGAGGCTGCATTTGCTGCATGAAGCCCTTTTAACCAACACACAATCAATAGGATAGATGTCTGCTGACCATGCACCCGAAAAAAAGCCACTTCACTTAAATGAGATACAAGAAAACAATCAAGCCTTGTCAATACATGCATACAAACAAAACATTATAGTGACGGTACCGCAACTGGAGGTTCTGGAGGCGTTTTAGAACCAACTAGGGCTGTGATCACTCTGAGACCAAAACCGTGATACAAACCTTCACAATCAAAAAATCACAATACAGGAAGATTGAACCAGTCTATTGAGCTGTCGTTACTTTCTTTAAGTATCAAAATTCTATTTGTGTTTGACAATTAGCTATAAAACATGTATTTCACAACATCCATCCATCCATTATCGATGCTTTTCCTTTGAGCGGCTGGGATTGGTTGCAGATTGGGCGAGAAGGCAATTAAGAGTCTCTAATTTACCTAACCCCAGTGCAGACAGTGCTAACCACCCCACTACCATGCCTAAATCATAAGATCATTATCATATTCAAAGTTATAGCAAACTATATAGATCGAAACGGAAATGTGTATTTGGAGAATTATTCTATCATTTCAAACACCTTATGTCCCTGTTGCAATTCATCCTTCCTGATGTCTTTCATCGTGTCCATGCCAATAACAACGTGGGACTTCTGTCACAGGTTAATAATTAATTTGCCATTGTCACTCATGTCCCATTATGACGTGCACAACACAGATGTGTAGTCTACCTGCGGCTCTGCAGTGACGGAGCTTTTTTTCCCTGCACCATCTGCACCACAGAGCAATATCCTTGAGATAAGCGTGTTATCAGCGAGCGAGCACGTCTGACACAGAGCGTTCGTCTACTTAATGAAATATGCTGAAGGTTTGATTACACTCAAGTTGGTTAGTGTGTCAGTAGGTAGTGTGGGCACACAACAGTCAGGGGAGTGTGTGTGTGTGTGTGTGTGTCTGTGTGTGTGGGATGATGGGTCGTTCATACATAATGCAGATACATTCACGCATAGTCACACGTGCCACTGAGCAGGTTCCCCGCTTTATGAATTAATCTTATGATTGGGTCCGGGAGTAATCAAATATTGATGGGCGGTAATATTGGGTGAGAATGAGAAAGTCTTCGCCTCCTGACTCCAGCGGCAGGGACGTGTGACGGAGAACATGTCTGCATGTACGTGATGCCAGCCTCCCAGCTCTCAGGGACGAGGTGACTTTGAACTCTGCGCACACACAGCCGCACTTCAGCACACACACACACACACACACACACACACACACACACACGCAGAGGGCTCACATTCTTTCAATATCACAAAGGGAAACAGCCGTCCTCAGCAGCCAGGCATCGCAGGAGCCTTTCACCACACTTGATTACCTCCTGGGCGAGTGTTGGTCTTTCTAATCATTAGTTTCATCTGCAGCCCCTGAATTCTCACCTTGGCCCCCCCCCCAGCAGTAGAGGGGACAGAGTGAAATATCATTGAAATCTAGTTTTTCAACTCAGACACTGGCTCAAACAGAAAAGGAAGGAATTACATGCACCAAACTCTGTAAAAGAACCATTCGGTTTGCTTATAGCTTTTTTATTTATAGTGAAAAATTGCAGTCGTTTATCCTCTGGTCTAATCTCATCTCATCTATCAGACAGTGAGAGACCCTGAGGAGCAGGCAGACAAGAAGCTGGATGCGTTGTGTGGAGATACAGATGTGCAGGCAGGCACACAACCACAGGGTCAGACAGAGAGATAAGAAATCAAACATTTTGACAGTCAGCCTGCTGGGCCGTGACACATGCAGGGAGCTGCTACTTCTCCTCCGGATATGCTTTCTTCACCTGCTGTACACACACACACACACACACACACACAAACACACGCACACACACACACACACACACACACACACACACACACACACACACATACACACACACAAACACACACACACACACACACACACACAGATAGATGCATACTCTGCCAAGGTGGAAACGCCCCCTTTCGAATATTGGCCCATTTCGCACACTCCCATGCAGCAGGCACGTACGGTCCATGCTGCAGTGCCCCTCTAAATCAGACACGCACACACGTACCCTCAGCATATGCACAATTACACACACGTTGCACTTTTCCCTCTTTTTCCTCACGCTCTCCGCCTCTCAGAAGTAAAACCCACTGTGCCACTCACCGCGGAGGTAGTGGTAGAACCCGGTCACCAGGTTGAGGGATGTGTTCTTTTTCGGGGAAGCTTCTCCCCCTGCTCGCCGTGCCATCTTGTGCCCCGGACTGATCCTCGGTTCCCGCCAGTTATCATGGGGACGCTGAGAAGACATCCACGACAACTTCCAGGAGAGGCTACACTTGCCCTTGCTCCTGTCCTTGCTGCCTCTCCCCCCTTTTTAGAAGGGGGGGGGGGGGGCTTTCTTTAAAGGTCTCCCTGGAGCCCTTGGACCTCCCGAGATGACAGCGGTGGAACTGTTGCTCTGAGGCAAAGCAGGGAGGAAGGTTTCACCCTCTGGTGCTCCTCTCGTCTGTTACGTCTTCGCTGTCCTCTGTCCTGTCCTGCAGTAACAGGCTGCACACTCAGTCACACACTAAGTGTTTCCTGCCTGTTAAGCAGCTTGGGAGTGTGATGCGAGTGTACGTGTGATGCAAAGACTGTTTGTGTGAGAGTGTGTGTGAGTGTGCGTCTGTGTGTGTGAGTGTGAGAGAGAGCAGTGCAGTGCCTCAGCATCAATCTTTCTTGCTTCGTCCCTTTCGCCCTCTCTCTCATGCTCTCTCTCTCTCTCTCCTCTCACACACTCTCTACCTCGGTCTTTCCCTCCCACGTTCTCTCTCTCTCTCGCTCTCTCTCGCTCTCCCTCGCTCTCTTAATTTCTCACTGTAGGCTGCGGGGAACAATCCTTCCCTCCTCTGGTCAGCCAATCAGAGTGCGTGGGAATGAGTGATGTCACAGCAGCCCCGTCCTGGCGGGGAGAGGGGGAGCTGAGTGGTGGTGGGTGGGTTTAAGGGGACCGTTTAGCAGGTTAGGAGGGGAGGATGCTGTGTACTCTGACAGCAGCACGCGCACACAGACACACACACACACACATGCTCAAACACAGCATCAGGACAGACGTGCAGGAATCCCTTATGTATTGCTGGCACTCTAATACCCCTCCTCTCTCTCATTCACACAGATGCCATGCAGGGCTCGGAGCCGTGCAGCTTTTATACTTCACAGAGTCTGCAGGGGAGCAGACTATCACCGGCAGTCGTCCTGTCTGATCTGCTGCTTTACCCTTTTCAAAAAGGATCTTTCAGTCACGTACAGTACACTTGTCTGTTTGTTACGCCCCCGGGGGAGGAATAAACAGTATATAATAGAGGTAAATAGAATACCTGAGGTGAGGTACAGCATGTATTTTACATAGTATATGCAGCAGGATCTGAGTTTAAAGTGTGAGAGATGATATAGTCTGGAGCAATGAAAACAGGTGTGAAAAGTGTGTAAAATCTGAAAAACCCACACTCCTATTATTCGTCAAAATCTTATCTACCAATCCAGAAATCTCTGTTTCCCTGTCTGTATGTGTGTATGTGTATTATTAATGTGCATTAGTAAGAAACCAAAGAAGTGCTGTGTTGAATTTGGTGCAATTTGGACACACAATACGACAACTGATCCTCGTACTGAGTTAAGCTTCACCAGACTCCAAATAAACAGGTGAACAGCTCTTTGTGCAGCAGTGGTGGTGCACAAACCTGTAAAAGGTCCCTTTTACAGTTTCACAAAGAAAGCCGCCACCAGCATCACCACAGGCAAAGAAAACAGCCCATTGCCAAAACAGAAAGGTTTATAATGGTCACTGCACTGGTATTGTTAATTCAGTAATTAATTAACTGCAGGAGCTACTGTTGGTGATACTAAGAATTACTTAAGGAAGAAACCTGTGTTATAAGGACACCATTAGCCCAATCCCATCCACTGCTGCAGTAAAATTTGAGAAGAAATCTGGTCTATATCTCGATTTCTGTTTGACCTGTTCTCTCTTTTATTCAGCTTGTCCATTTTTTCTCTTCTTGTGAAAATTATTTCTCTAACACACGTGCACACAAACACAAATACACAAGCAGTGCGAGCTCTGGCAATATTAAAAGCACTGTGCTCCTCTTTGAATCCATATTCAGAGAGTTTTCCTGGAAAGCAATATCCATGCAGGGGTCTTATATCAGCCTTAAGGATGAAAGGACCATTCATCATTACTGTGATTTTCTCTTTTGTTCTCTGGGTTCCCCCCATAAGGGATTTTAATTATGAAAGTCATCAATAACCAATGGCAGCTGTCATCTGCTATCTGTCTGCTGATAATCACAGTGCTGACACTCCTCCCTTTAGCAGCCCCAAAACCGGCCATCACAGTGGCTTCATGAGCCTATTCCACGCTTCTGCCTTTGAAATGAGCTTCTGTCAGCGTCCACTTTACACTTCTGCCCCGCTACTGGGAGTGTGCCTGTGAGTTCAGGTATCATAGATGGACTGATAAGGGCCGAAAGACATATTCACGCTATCCTGTGTTTCATATTTACACATACATTGCCTTTCTCCCTTCAACAGCTTGCCTCCAGTGAGGCATTCACATGGCAAACACTCGGAATCCCTATTCAATAATATTACTGCAAGAAAAGAAAGAAAGAGCCAAACAAAGGAACGATAATCTTTTGTTCTTCACACAGAGCGGCGGCGACCACACACTGTCAGAGAGAGAGAGAGCTCCACTTCAGTTTCTGAGTGTGAAGGAGCTATCCAAGGTGCTGAAGCTGTCAATGACAATCCCTTAACCTGTCATTCTGATTTAATTCACTAAATGAATAATGAAACAGCAGCAAATAAAGAGCAACTACAGCCATGGAAAAAGTTGAAATGGTTTACTGAAATGAAAGGAAAAAAATGTTTTGTTGTTGTTGTACGTTTCGGACAATTCTTCCAGAAAGCAGCCGTAGAGCAGACAGCGAGAGAGAGAGGAACCTCCCTGGAGAGGGAGACTGTTTAGAAAAAACAACCCCAGGACAAAATCAAAACATGATGGTAAGGATTCTTGGGACTTATTAGGCTTCACCGTGGGAGTTGAACGAAATGGAGGGGGAGCAGGTGCGTACAGAAACACACACACACACAGAGAGAGACAGAGAAAGAGAGTGAGAGAGAGAGAGAGAGAGAGAGCGAGAGAGAGATACTACTACTACTAACACCCTGAATGGAGACTGAGAATGGAAATCGTTTTCACATTCACTGTACATGCGAGAAAACAACCAACAGACTCCTTCAGGCTGCAGATCTCTGGGGTATTCCAGTCTATCCGAGAGAGGGAGAGACAGAGATAGAGGGTGAAAGAGGGGGGAAGTGTCGAGGGTTAAAACAGACTGAACCTCAGCTGGTCTGGATCCCTGATGGAGCTCCTGGCAACCCTACAAAACACCCGATCTCTCTCTGAGGTTGTGGAGGTTGGACTCGGGTCAGCGCCCGGCACTCTCACAGGTATGTCTGCGGGGGTGCGGAGCTTTGTGAGGAGAGGAGGAACAGCCTCTTTTCAGCCATTACAGGAAAAACAAACAGCCTCCTGGAGGGTGGGGGGAAAAGACATTGCTTCTGCTCATATCCTAATCTATTCACCCTACAGATATTTGGGTTTGCTTTCTGAGCAGCCAAGAAGATTTCTTGCTATTTAGTCTTATGTGAAGAGTGTAGAGGCACAGCGCAACCTAGTGGATAAGACACGATTCAATGTGAAGTTTATTCTGTGTCTGGTCTGAAGATATACTGTACAGATGAGGCAAGACAGGACATGACAGGACAGTAAAAATGAAAAAGCTCGGCATAAGCTTGGCGTTTTAAATTGCAGCCTCCCCGATGACCCGCACTCGAGCATCTCCGATATCTCTTAATCTATTAATGACTCCACAACTCACCAGGCGTGACTATGGTCCCCGAGATACGGACAAGCACTCGTCCTGCAAACTGTACAAGGTTACGCTCTCTGCTGTCAGGTAATAATTCAGTAATGCATCAATCCAATTATATCACCTTAATATTATTCAAGCCGGGGAGTGGATATTTATATTAACAAAACATGCCGGTATAAATTGCTCAAGGGAGAATCAGAGGCGGTGTTTTTACCATCCTGCTATCCAAGAGGCTTCTCTCGCCATAATGCATCTTTGTCTGCAGCACAACATTGATGGAGCATGCCTGTTAAAGCCATCATGCACTAAAGGGACAGCTTTGTTGTGTGATACCCCGTAATCTCTCCATACACGTACACACTCACACACACCCACAAAATGATTTAACAGGTTTTTGTGGCTTTTCTGCCCCTTCACTCCTCCCAATAGCATCTTCATTCACTTCCTGATGCCAGTGCTTCTCTTTCAGCCCCAACAATTCCTAATTTAAAAACCCCTCTTCTGTGCACTTCCACCGGATTACTTTAGCCCTTACACTCAATAACATCCTCTACAACAGCCACAGCATCTCCACTCAGCCCTCTCGAGCCCATTCAACCTCTCCAATTCGCCATCCCAATTCATTTACGGCACATTTTTTACCAGTCCCGGTGTAAGTGCAGAGGCGGAAGTCCAAATGCCAGCCCATTAGCATAGCTAATTGCATTTCAGTAATAATGACACCACATTAAAGAGAGTAAGAAGGGGGAACAAGTCAAAGTGATTATCAAAACAACCCATTTCCTCTTTTGAAGTACCTTCACTCCCTTTTCAGCCGCAGATGTGCAGAGATGGCACTGTGTCGTTGACATAAATGTCCAAATATGCCGCCATGAACAGTGTTCATTCAAGCCAGGCCACTGAGACTGTAATTTCAGCAATTTCAGCACCTGCAGTACTGACACACACATATGCAACCCACACACATACACTCACACAAAAAACAATGACGCAGATGGCAGTGAATTAAAGTAAAAAAGTAAAGTTGTTGTTATGCTATTCAGGTAAAAATGTATTATAATAATTTTGTAATATTTCTTTTCTGACAGAGACAAAACACCATCCTGTGGTGCATTGGTGTTTCTAGATTTGAGCTATTATCCGCTTTCAAATTTCCAAAGCCTCCATTATTATGGCGAATACATTCAGCGGAACAAAACCAGATTTGAACCCCATATGCAAACACTGATCGAGCAGCTAATACAAAGCATATATTCCACTAAGAGTATTAAAAAGACTCAATTAGGCTTTTAAAAAATATTTGCGGCTTTATGTTTCCCTGTCGCTCTCCCCCGTGAATGTGTGTGAAAGGATTGTATGTGTGTGTGTCTGTGTTTGTGTGCGATGCTTTGGGTGTGAGTGCAGGAGTGGGTCAGACAGTCTAAGCTCTTTATCCAGCTTCAGTGGCCCGCCACACATTACAGGGACGAGTAAAGTGAAAGCACTGGCGTCAGCACACTAAATAAATCACCGTGGCCAGAGCAGTAAATTCAGTTATAAGTCTTGTCTTTTGCTGTGAAATAAAAACACAGACTGGCACAGAGCCAGAACCATCTTCAATATCCTGTCGCACACTAGACACTTAAGTGTATTTATGCTCATCCAGCTGGGGACATTTTATGTCTTACTAAATGTGAATTCAACCCGATTCTTTCTGCGGCTATGGCAGATGTTTGCCCTTTGTTTTACTCATCAACCACCCGTCCAGTTGAAAGTCAAATATCCTAAATATCATCTGAATGCTCATTCTTTCTCCTCCAACATTCTAGGCAATAACATTTCATAGATACAGCACTTGCATCGCTTTTGATGTTCAGAGAAGTCAATGAAGAAGGGGAGGATTCCTCTTAAGGAATATGAGAGACAGATTATTTGACAATACCTGCTGCTCTGGGAAACTCACACACCAACCTTGTTTGGTCTTAATCAAAATAACAGGCGTGAAAGTTAGACCAACGAACCAAACAAGGCGATATTGGTCTGGATAAAACTGAACTATGCTTGTAGATTTACTATAATGATGTTAAAGTGGCAATGAAATGAACTAAATAAACCAGTTCAATAATTTTGTCCATTCAAGAGGAAAGACTGCTACCAGCTGAATCGAACAACACGCTGATGTCACCTTGGATGCTAATCAATGTCAAGGTTAAGTAGACACAGCCCATGTAGGTGATGATGACAGGACATATACGTGTGTCAGTCTTTAGTGCGCTCCCTTAACCAAAACTAACCAAATACATTATAAACAATGTAACAAAGGCATGGACCTTGGTTTGCACTTCCATGTGTGAAAGCCTCAACCCATCTGGCGCTCCAAGCAGATTAAATAGAAACTGGGAATTACCCATTTCCCATTTAACTTGGCCATATGCTGAAATCATCACATTATGTGACCAGGTGACCTCAGAGTTCAGGCCGTCACAATCTGACCTCTATTTAAAATCCCTTCATGTTCTAAATGGACAGCCAGGGGCAGAATTTCCCAGCGTCCAAACACCTTGTGACAGGTGAAAGAAAAAGGGACGGAGGTTTCTGTGGGTGAAAGATAAGAGACTCCACGAAACTCAAAAGTATTACGGACAGAGGCTGAATGTGTCTCTGGGTCACGAGCGCGGGTGTCAGGGTTTTATCTGTGAGGACATTGTTCTGTACGTCCATCAAAACTATCTGATGCTTCAATCTGACAGGAAGGATCAGGGATGGTACAGAAGCACTGAAGGACCTGTATCACAGAATCAGTCTGGCCTGAGGATGTTATCCAGCTCTACAATGAATGGGACAGTTTATACAGGGTCAATGGAACCATGTAATGCAGAATACTGTAAATACTCCTTTAATTACTTCTATTTACGAGGATGGCCCTCAGTAGAGAAGAGGGCAAACCTCCGCCAAGGCCCAGCAGTCCTCTTAAATCCAGTCAAGCTGCACCAAATCACACACACTCATAGATATCAGTTCCCTTAATGGGCCTGATGTTTTAAATTAATTTTGACGAGATCCGTTTTGCTGATTTTGTACAATCTCGCTCACAAACTAGCGAACTAACAAACCAACGGAAAGGAGTGAAAACACAACTCCTTTGGTGGAGGTTAAACAGTCTTCGTACAGTTGTGTAATATTTTTTAGGGAATCCGTGTTGTGAAGTTCAGTTAAATCAACCCACATCCGACTTATTATTAACACACAAACACAAAAATGGAAAAAAGTGGCGCAACGTTTTCAAATTAAAAAAAAGCTGCACACAATTGATCAAGTGTTGTGAACTAATTATTAACAGAAGCTTATATGAGTTGTTTTTTTGCCACAAAGCTAATGTTGGAATACACCGTGACCTTCGTGAAGGTGTGATCTTTCAGAGAAGGTTCTGATTGCCCACACTGCACATTGTGTGGGCGACTCCCTCAGTGACCCTAATCTTGTGATATGTCACTCAAACCACCAATGCCTGTCCAGTTAAAAGAGATTACAATCTGATCTGCAATAGAAGCTGTCACTGAGAAGGTGGCAGGTACTAAACACACACCAACAGTACAAAGACTCATAGACACAAAGCTATCATTCCATGGAGCATCATGTTCTTTTACAGGGGCAGGAGCTGAACCAGACACGGCCAATAAGCCCACGGGGCGAAAGAGAAAAGCCTGTGCTGGCTGTCATGCAGGCTGCCGCTATGGCAACGAGTTATAAACACAATCTGGAGAGACAAGGAGAAGAAGCGGCAGAATAAACAACCACTCATGCTGCGGATCGAACCCACGCTGACACCAGTGCCACAGATCTGAGGCCACAACCGAGTAATGGCCCCTCGTTCACTGTCTGGCTTTTTTCTAAGACTTACTCTGGGTCATTTTTATCGTTCGGCTAAACTGCTGACTCCCAGTGGTGTGATAGGTGAGAAGAAAGGCTATTTTTAACAGCCGGTGTTTGTTTCGGAGTCTCTGTGTGACTGTGGGCACGTGTGTGTGTGTGTGTGTGTGTGTGAACACGCTGCGGTATCCAGAGCCGCACACGATAAATGGCGGTGTCAGAACTAAACAGGAGGCTGGCGTGGCTCAAGGTGACCGTCTGCTCCGGCCTTCCTTGGCTGCGGCTGAACCATAATGTCGCCCCTGGCAACAGGATGTCACTCTGGCTCCGTGCCAGCCGGAGGATCTGTGCCAGTCCCACCAGCAACCAGGAGCTTAAAAACGGGCGTGTGGCGGCTCTCTGGTCCTCTGCCTTTTCGTGTTCTCCTCCAGCCTCTTTATTTATCGCTTCTCCTGCCACCTCTCTCATTCCTGTTTCATCAATCGGCTGCTCTCAGTGTGGCACTCATGTCTTCCAGATGTGCTGAATTTGCCCTTCAGCCTCCCCTCAACTTCTCTTTCCCCCGGCTCAGCATCTTCATTGACAAAAATAACATTAGCAGGGGATTATAAATTGAATCTACACAGCATATTTCCAGAAAGGCAGCAGCTCCGCTTTGCACAACACAAACCCCCCTGAAGTCTGAACACTATTTCCTTCTGTGTTATCTGATCATAAGCAAATTGCCAGTCCAACCTAGACACACATACAAAACAAGACTCAAGCAGGTGCTCCCCAACAAAATGAGACTTTGCTAACTTGTCAGCACGCCTAGGCCCGGCAGTAAAACTCAGAGGTGTAGGTGGGAATGTATAAGCCTCTGCCGCCCACGATGCAGAAAACAGGTGAGGAATTGAAATAGGGAAACGGGTGCATCGCTTTTCTCATTAACGAGAGAGACAACAAACGGGCAAATTCCACAGCATATGGAGGAGTTCAGGCTGGGAGGTGTTCAAAGCGGCCTTGCTGTTCTCTGCCATATGGTGTCACTAATTGCTGTTTTTTTCCACCGCCACAGAGAGGTACACCAAAAGAGATGGTTGAAGGGAGAAAGACACAAGAACCCCAAAAACTGGGGCGAAAACTTTTGATTGTTTTGTTGTTGCATCGAGCGGCGGGCTAACTGCTTCCAAATGAGCCTGAGGGGAGTGTAGTTCATTTCATGCTACCTGGTGATTTGTGGGACGTGGCTAATTTGAGAACATTGTCCTCTCCTGGGAGGAGGCGCTGAATACGTTAATCTAGTCAGGCTTTTAAAGACGTATAAACGGTATTGGATTACTTAAACCTCAGGTGGTGAGAAATTACATTGCAACCGGCTTTGCCTTTCAAATAAACGAGTGAACATTTGCACACGAATATAACTAATTTCTAAATAATTACCCCATTGGAGAGACAAGACCCAGAGAAGTGAAAACAAACCTCCCTGAGCAAAGGCGCCACTGATTTCATTACGAGCTGTCATTTGGGACCAGGCTTGTTACTGCCTATAGAAACACTGCATTCCGAAGACAAAGAACTCATGTTTGAGTGATGTGACGCTCCACTTGCGCTGCTCGCCCTTTCTTGTTGAGAAGAATGAAAACGTGGAAGTGTTCCTCTTTGATTCTCACTAAAGCGTCTTGATGATATCATCACAGCTTCAGCTCCCGTCTCCCAGGAGATGGACGGCGACCGGGACACATCAAATAAAGCGACGCTAATGTGATCACGTACTCAGAGGAAGACAAAAATGGCACAAAGAGGGACACATGGAAAAGATAAAAACTCATTGGGACTGTTCGGGCAAATCCATTCACACCACAGGCAGCATGTCAGACTTAAGCATACTGTGTCTACTCCAACCTTAAACGCTGCCTGTGGTTTATCTTATCTAAGATGCTTTCATGCCACAGGACGTCAACAATAAAGCCACTGTTGGTAAAAGGAGTATTTGGTGTGAATAGATAAAGGTTTCACGAGCCGACGCACAGACACACCCCCGAGGCTATTTTTGCATCGAGCTCCACGTGGGGCAAAACTGTTTTATTGACAGCTCCATGTGAGTCTTAGAATATAGTTACAAGGAGTGGACTTTATTTTGGCTGCTTATTCTTTCCACAAATATCTGCAAGATCTCCAGACACACTCTAGTTCCCCAGTGTAGATTAAAAAAAATATATCATGCACCTCCTAAAAACAGTGACGTCTCCTCTGCGATGATCAGGTTTTTGAGTGACACACTGCAAATCCTAACATTTTAATGAACTGCTTTATTCTCACTACGCATCTGCATCACTCTGTCTTCACACTGAGGAGACGGCTTAAGGGGACGCTTCTAAATTTGGATCAATCACGGTACCCTCGGGATTCAAAGTGCGCACCAGCACCTGCACAGAGTGATGCAGAGGAGCCACGTGTGCTGGTGATGCTGCTCTAGGCTTTCACAGAAACTGCCACCTCGGAAGCCGAGCAGGGGGCAGCCATGTTGGATCTCCAGCTCTGGTGTCACCTGACTTTCCCTGTTACTTTGCAAGTGTCACAGTCTGATCCTGCTCTCAGCATGGGGAAGAGATGCAGTCGTTTTAGGGTGGAGGCTTGTGAAATAGCTTTACGGACACATTATTTAACTTGTAGGTTGGGTAAAACACTAAATAAATGTTAATATCTGCTGCAAATAAAGGGTGAGATAAGATAAGAAAATGCTTGGTTTTATATTCCAAAGGTTAAAGAGAATTGACTTAACATCTGTAACTTGAGCCACATTCAGTTATACTGTAAGTACAGTAGGATGAGGATGTAATTTTCGTACTACGGCTGAGTTAAGAGGGAGGGATAGACTTCATCCTGTCAGCTCCTCTGGGGATTAGTTTTGCTATTGTCTGCTTCCCTGTCCAGCCACGATTAGAGGACGCACATGCACGTACAGTATATGTGCACAGTAACACTGCAAACCCACAGCGAGCATGTGCACACATAAACACAGACAGCAAACACCTGCAAGAACAATGCAATAATACACTCTCTCACACACACTGGGTGGTTTAATCTCATTTGCTTTGATTGGTGCTATCCAACATTAACAGCCTTAATTTGATGGCTGCATATCTGCCATGCAGCATCATCCTGTGCACAGACTGACATTTGATCTCAATCTAAAGGAGAAAGAACTCCACAGAAAGTAAAGCAAACTAAAGCACGGATAGAAACAGAATGTTCGGACAAAGCAATGATTGATAGGAACCTGAATATGTCCAGTGTACTTGAACACTGCGCGCTGTGACATTGCGTATCCCTCTCAGTTGTATGTCCTTCCCATACCACAGATTTGTGAAGCCCTGTGAACTTGAATTCCAGCAGCCCAGAGATAAGACTTGCAGGGTCATGAGACACATTTTTTTTTTACAGCAACAGCCAGTGTCTTCAGTCTCACATTGTTTTGCTGTGTCATGCCAGGCACCGGGTCACCTCAAAAAAAAACGCTGCAAACCCAGGCGGAGCAGTGTGAGTAGGCATTTTCCACCTACCTTGCAGCTTCTGCATCACGTTGGTGATGTCCCGACTGGAGTGGCCGTAGTGCCTTGATGACGCCATGGCGCCGTCCTAAGGTCACAGAAGTCACGTCCCGACTCCTCAGGACTCCGACAGGGCTGCCGCAGTTTTGACGTCTTCACACACACTCACTGCAGGACACCCTGGCTGCATCATGTCCATGTAGCTGTGCTTCTCCTCTCAAGTCATCCCTGTTGCAGTCTGCAATCCACAGACTCAGTGAAGCTCCTCCCCTGACGATGATGTAAGTGCATACTGTATGTGTATGAGAGCATGCACGATTGTGTGTGTGTGTGTGTGTGTGTGTGTGTGTGTGTGTGTGTGTATTGAACATCTCGGCGGTCCCCTCCCTCGCCCGAGCCTTTTACTTCTACAGATAAGACAGCTTCCGTCTACTTGCACTGCCACCTGCTGTCCAATCCAAAGCCAGGACTCTTGCATCTCTTCGAGGCATCAGGACCAATGATGTGCTGGGTATCTTCTCATGCCTGCTGCTGCCACTGTAAGAGGTGTGTGTGTGAGGGGGGGGAGACTGAACAGAAACCAAATTAGCTGCAGCAAACCTGTAAAAGCAACAACACATCACTTACTTAATATTTATCAATCTTTAAATCTTTAATGGCTTTGTGATTAGTTACCTGCTGTATAAATGCCCTTTCACTTGTGTTTGTGTTAGTGTTTCATTAGTGTATCTGGACATTTAAAGCTATCTTTGTTGAATTATCAATTTATTGTAATTAAAACTGTGATAACTAGGTGGATAGTTTACGCTTTTTTCTATATCTCCAATAAACAGAATGGACTGGAGCCTCATGTGTCTTTTCTCACTGACAAGCCATTGAGTTGGGTTTTCGGAGGCAGATCATCCTTGGAGTCACTTCTCGTGACTCATTCAGATATTGCAGATGGAATGAAAAACAGTGATTATGGATCAATAATCAAAGATGGCTCTACATCAAGATATAGCCCCTCTTTGAAATACAGGAGGGAGGTGTGACGAACCACTCGGCTCGGAGCACTTATCGCGATGTGCAATCCCATTGGCAGGATCTTTCATCATCATCTCAGGAGAGCTCTTAGAGCAGCTGAGAGAGGGCACAGCAACATTCAATGAAGTGAGGGGCAGAGGAGCGGGCATGAAAAGTATAAAAGTAGATGAATGATCATTGATCGGTTCAGTTTTGGTATTCGACACATTGATATAGTGCACATTCAGTTCAATCCGCCGTGACCTGCCTCCTCAGATTAATTTATGGAATGGATTCAGGGTATTAGGGACTGTGACTGCTGGAGCAGGTGAAGGAACGAGGGCGATTTAATGGATCAGAGCTTCACAATCTATCCGTGAATCCAGATTTTTTAGAGCTCTGTATTGTCTCGGCACCCGTTTGAGGCTCGGCTGTGTTTTGTTTGTCAGCAGCGACTGAGTAAACACCATGTTTGCTTATGGGAGAAATTTGTCAGCTAGTCAAAATGGCACAGGAGAGGGCACCGACAGGGACTTTTTGAGGGGAATTGTTGAACATGAAAAGAATGAGAATAAGGTTTTGTCGGCAAAGCTCACCACAGAATAAAATCTATACCCTCAGTTACTTAAAAAAAAAATATATATATATATATCCTATAATCTGGACAAAGATATATATGATGCAGCATTCACAAATCGTATAGCAAAGCCAGGGGCCAAATCAATAACCTTGCTGGTTTGACCTTAACCCACTCAATAACAACCAAATCACTTCATCCTAGTAGATGAACAGAATCTAACCATGTTGTGTTCGAGCTGTTTGACTTGCCAGGGCAGTGAAACATTGAGAGATGGAGCTGGACTGGCCGGCTCCTCTGCAGCACGGGCAGACTGCTGATTCCTACATTTTTCACGCAGCTCGGCTCGGGGTGACCTCTATCGTCCAGAGCCCCTCAGGACCAAACACATTCAGCAGACGGGAGAGGAGACGCCGCTGCTGCAGAGAGGGGAGCATGGGGGGCCGAGACAAAGCACGTGGGTCAATAGGAAATCTTCCTATAGTAGCCGAACCCTTCCCCTGTTAGAATCCGTTTTCTTATCTAATCAGTGCACAGGCACAGAGCTGCATGGGACCAGGGCCCGCCGGTGTGGTAATCCCCAACATGCACTGTCAGCGGTTTTCTAAAAAATCTCATTAGAAAGTTCTCTGTCAACCTGCAAGTCCAAATCAACGTAATGCCCCAAAAGGAAAATAGCGTTCTGCAACTCTATTCAATGTGCTGCACAAAGAATCGGTCTAAATAAGAATTATACGGACTCACTGATTGTATACCGAGGTTACAAAGATGTGGAATTTACTCACTACCCATTTTTCATTTGAAAAAAGCTGCAGGTTTATGCAACCACTGCAAAAAGTGTACGCCACGTGATGAGAGCAGCACAAACTCTGGGATATTCTCCACAAGTAATTAGTAGAGGACGCTGCAGTGCATGTATGTAATGTAATTATCGGTTCAGTATATGAAGCACATATAATTAAACGTCAAGTGGAGACGATCGCATGATAAATATAAGATGCTACCTTGGCTCATGAGAAGTATAGAGGCTGATTACCTGACATAGATGTTTTCTTTCATTTGCACTGTGCGAAGAAGGCTGGATCACGTGTTTGAAAGAGTGGGTAGGAAGTGAACCTGAACAGTACGGGTGGAGTATTCCTCCATCTAGTGGCGAGAAGTGGGAACACTTCACACTCCAAACTGAGTGGAGCAGAAGTTATGTTTTAGTGATTACACAAAAACAACAGTATGGATTGCCGTTACTGTTTTTTGGAAGGATACAGTACTGGTTAAAATTTTAGAGTGGATCCAAATCAGTGGAGATTATATTTTTGAGAGGTGTTTATAAACATTTTCATTTATTTCTCAGGGAATAGAGAGAATCTTGATTTAAGAAAGTCAGCCACCATTAGGAGAAAATTCATTGCCTGCAATCAGCTAGAGTTCTAAATAAAATTCAGATCTACTGAGTTTATATCTGGTTTCATAAGGGGACTGTAATGTATGTGCTCTCTCAGCGCCATTCTAGTTTATACATGTAAAAAACATAGCATAAAATATAAATTGTCCATCTATCCCTCCTATAATACTATATACAGTACAGTCCAAGAACTGCAAAATGTACTATTCAAGAGGTTATTGAGATATGGATTTATGAAACCTACATCTTTAGAAACTACTGACTGTTCCTAATGATTTTTCGAACACAGTAATACAGTGTAGTTCAGTGCAACCTAAGTCATTTAAGTCCTTACACAAATCTAACTTCTTTATCATGATATTATATTCTCCTCCACCTATGAACAGAACAGTGTTCCACTACAGTTACACTAAAACAGTAATGGCTGTTGCAGGTTATTACAGCAGAGGCCAATAATAAAGTTCAAGCTTTGATAAGACAATTTTCTTTGTCTGAATAAGTCTTACTGAATGGGATCCATATGACTTACTTGATGCTGATGGGGGCAAACAGGCTGGTCTACATTAGATACATACCAATAAGACGACTCGCATCCTTTACTCGTGTGACTGCACTGATGACCTTGCAGATTTGGCTCCACAGGGATTCAAACAATGCTGAGTGAGGCGGCAACAAAGAGGAAACATGAGGAGCTTCATTTTCATTCACCGTGTCCCGATTGGTCATGGACGGAAAAAATAATAACACTCAAAAGTAAAACACGCTGGTGCATTCAAAGAGTAACGTGCAGCTTTTTTATCTTATCGAGGAACAATGTTTTCACTGGATCTCTCCAACCAGACGTCTCATGCAGGCACCGCTGACCTGGCAGACAATGTGGAAAGACTGAAGTTACTAGCAAAGATGCTGCAAATCAGAAAAGGCATCTGGAACGCAACAAAAAAAAAATGCTCCTGAGTTGCATATTTCTTTTGCATCAGCACAACTTAGAATTAAAAGCACTTACAGGGTTGCCACCATAATTTCCAGATGTGGTTTTGACTTCAACACCCATTTCAGACCCAGAATTGTAACTGCTGGAGCGGATGATGGCAAAACTTTCACCTGTGGTCTCTGTGGTGGAAGAAGAAAAATATGAGACATTAAAATGTCAGTAGTTTCTGACCGGAATAAAAATGTTGGTGAGTGTGTTGCACTTTCCTATGGTGAAGGCTGAAGCAGTGAGTCTTGTGGCGTTGGGCTGACACTGTTGTACATTAATCAACCTGAAGGAAATGATGGGAGAGGAAGTGATTATGGCAACAGCCCCCCGTCTCCCCACCTCCAGGATCTCTGTCCTGGACAGATAAGCCCCTCCTGTTGCTAATTTCGAGCAGAAAAGCAGGAAATGTGACAGTGTGGTTTTCCGCTTCCATAAACAAGACGGCTGCCAGGGTTAGCTGCCAGTCCTGAGTGCCTCTGGGGCTGAGGCGCTCTCTGAGGGGGACAGACTTCTACTGACAGGGCAAGTGAGCAAGGGACAAAAAGAGGGAGAAAGTGAGAGGACGGGAAAGAGGGGAGGAAAAAAAGACAGGAAAAAAAGAAAGAGCAAGAGCTGACAGAAGAGCACGAGAAGGGAGAAGAAGAGAGAGTAAAATCAAGACTGAGTTTAGTCTCTCTCTCTTCTCCTCTAACTGAACAGATCAAGTCATGGCCGAGAACAACACAAATCTCTTTCTGGAAATACTTGAGTCGTTTGATGCGGGTGAGTTTTTTCTAATTTCCTCTCTCTCTTCGCTGGTTTGTTTCATGTGGTCTCTGTGATTGGCACGGCTGTTCTAAAGGGAATTTATGCTTTAATCCCCCTTGGAATAGATACAATATGTGTTTCTTTTATAAAGCAGCTTATCAAACAAATCAGAATAATCAAAGAAACTTTTCTTCCGTTTCCAAAAAAACACTCAGTCGAACTCTACGAGGTTCCGTTATGTTGTCTGAGTGTTTTTTGCCTAAATGTCATTTCCAGATGACTTTTGACCAGTGTCTGCTTTCCTTTTCCTCAAGTCTCAGAAAAGCTGCTGTGGAAATGTGGAAATGTGGCCTTACACTAAAACGAGTTAAGTCTATTCAACAGCGAAGTGTATGGAAAGGAAATTGTTTTATTTACCCTGGCTCAAGTCCAGCAGGATTTGTCTCAGCCTATGTCGGGAGTACTGCTTCCAAGGCAAAGAGCAATAAGCAAAAGTCTGTGCCCTTTTTTTGTGGGGAAGAAATGCAATCAGTTTGTTTGTCCACGAAGGACTTGCTCTGGTATACTTGAAAGATGAAAGCCTGTTATTACTTTGTCAAAAACACACCAACTCGTAAGAAAACTGCTGGCAAAGCTCCATTTGTAACAAACAGATGTTTTTTGAAATCTTGGTGAGGCTTTGAATTCTAATTTAACCTCCTTCCATTTCCAGGGGATGATAAAAAAAAGAACCACTGTTATTAACGTAGACTTGCATTTAGATGTACTAACCTATTTTTAACCTTTTGCCCCTCAGAGTAAAGTGAATGGGGTGAAAGACACATAAAGCAAAATGTGTAGAATAAAAGACTTTGGAGGATGTTTTTGAAATATCGATGAACTACACATGCTGAAGTACAGAACATGTTTCTCTCTCCACAGTCCCTCTCATAATAGCTTTCTGCGTGTCCATGGGGGTGGGCCTGGTTTTGGGGGCCCTGGTTTACGTGCTGTTGACCTGGATGTCCCGCCGCAGAGCAGGCTCGGCCAGCATCACCCGCCGCCCCCCTCGTCCCTCACGCACCAGCTCACGCAACCGTCCCGGCTTTAACCGCAACAGCAGCTACGACCGGCGCAGCAACAACAGCTTGGTCAGCGCGGCGTTCAGCTTCCACCGGCAGACGTCCTCCCCTGATCACTTCGACCCCCTGGGGCACAAGTCCAGCTTCAGGGCCTCCACTTTCCACCCGCTGCTCCAGTGCAGCCAGATCGCCAGGGAGGCCGAGGAGGGAAGTCAGACCACGCTGCCTCGGACCCCGACTCTGACCTCCACCCCCGGGTCGGCTCACACTGCGGCCCAGGCAGATGCTACCCCACCCAGACCTGAGTCGTTTTGGGGGAGCAATGGTTTGAGGGGTTTGCAGGCCACGCAGACCCCACCTCCAGCGTATGAGAGCATTATCAGAGCTTATCAGGAAACGCGCACCTGAGGAGGAGAGGGAGCGCCTCGCACGCTGACAATGAATGAATGAGTTGACAAATGGATTCACGAATGAAACTGGAATCGAGCTGTGTTGATTCATGTGACCAGGTGGAGCTGGGCGGAGCGGACAAGGAAGTCAAGGTCAATCGAGTGTCCTGCCCGAGACAACAACAATCTGCAGCAGCAATCAGATTCGACTAGTTAATATATATATATCGACAAAAGCATACTTGAGTTTCAGCATTCAATACTGATTATTTTAAATTTAAAAATCATTGTTTGACACTTCGTTGTGTATGCTTGCACAGAATCTTAGTATAGTCTCGACCAGGAAACATCTACATATTATTGGCTGGGCATTCATGATGCAAGGCAAGACTTGTGCCTTAAATCCTGCTGATCACCGAATATATGCAAGAGAGAGATAAAGTGTGTGTGTGTTTGTGTGTATCCCGAGAGGAAGATGAGTATTTGTGTGCAGTAAGGATATTGTGTGTGTCATTGGTCTATCCAAGCAAAACCTAGTGAAGACAGCTTTTGATGTTTTAATTGCTGCCTCACATGTTTTTATAAAGCTGAAGTATGTGAGTGTGTCTTTCAAAGGACTTTAATGCGTGTTAACATGAATAGTGTGTGTGTGTGTGTGTGTGTGTGTGTGTGTGTGTGTGTGTGTGTGTTCGTGTGTGTGACAAGACAGAAATGAGGGCATTAGTTGAAAGAGGTTTTACAATCTTGTATATGTTTGAATGCCATTTACTTAACTCTGCTCATAAGTTAATGTAATAAAAGCAAGAATCGACACGTGACCACTGTGTTTTTTCATACAAAGTTTGGAGGGCGTTTGCTAGCACTAAGAAAGCAGTGCCCCAGGGTCTGTACGAGGAAGCAGGTTCAACATACCCAGGATAACCTTTTGTTATCTGGCATCACTCAAAAAATTATAATAGTCATCAGGGGCGGCTCCTGGTACAGGCGACATAGGCGGTTGCCTAGGTCGCAAAATGCCGAGAGGGCGGCACAAGCTGCCAAGGGTGGAAGCAGGACACCAGTGGACACAGGAGCTGGGTCCAAACTCGTGAGGATGAGGGGGATTTTGATTAGGGAAAAACAACTGTTGCACCAGTTGTGTCCCTAACATTTAAAAAGAGAGATTTGCCATCTCAACTGTCTTCAGAGAATATTTTCAAATGGAACCGCGCTGTTTGACTCATTACGGTAAAACCAGCTTTGTAACTTTACTTCCACAATTCGATCTTTACACATTTCACGCAGTCTTTTTAGTTTGTTTTATTTGTATTAATTTATCACCCAACAATTTGCAGGCACTTTTCAAAAGCACAACTGAATTCAATACTGTCTCGTCTTTCTGCGCAGAAGCCCATTGCGCACATCATGCGCAGAAGGCCACTGCGCACATCCTGCGCAGAAGCCCATGCGCACATCCTGTGCAATGGGCTTCTTTTTAATTTTATTTAAATTAAAAAAAAATCGAACCGGGACCTTCTGGTTAGAGAACCATTACTCTACCGACTAAGCCACACCGCTTCCTGATTTCCATGAGGAACCAGGCACAATAAGAAGATGGACAAATGATCATGTGTGTGCGTGTCCTCACTGGAAGCTAAACACTCATCAAAAACACGACTGTTTGCTGCCTCCTAAATGGTGGAATGAGCTCCCCATTGACATCCGGACATCAGAAAGTTTACACATCTTCAGCCAAACACTAAAATCACACCTCTTCCGACTATAATTTGAATTAAAAAAATAAAAAATAAACTTTTTGAAACTAACACTTTAGTAGCACTTAAATGGCACTTACTTGTAGCACTTAGTGGTTTTGCTTTATTTTGAAGCAATTGTACTTTCTTGGTACTTGTCGTCCTGGGTCTGTACCCTTGGGGTTGAATGCACTTATTGTAAGTCTCTTTGGATAAAAGCGTCAGCTAAATGAAATATAATGTAATGTAATGTGATGTCCTGAGGCTCCCCCCTGCTGGCTGCTAGGTTCCTCTGCACTCCAGCTCTTGCCTTGAATGAGCTTTGAAAAACAGCTTCGGATTCCTATCACTTGTCTGTGCACATGTACTAACTTTCTGGAGGCCAACTAGGAATGACGAAATGTGAAAATGGGTTTAAAAAAAGAACTGTACTTGTGTAACAGTGTATTGTATATAGGTGCATCATTGTCAGCTGTAAAGCCAGTTACAGTTTATAAGTGGGTCGCATCAAAAAGTCATTTCACGTCAATTTGAAAAAAAGAATAAAATCAAAGTATTCACACAATTTGCTTCTGTGCCAATATCAGCAAACAGCTCCAGAAGGTTTTGAGGTACGACCAGATACTCTGAAGGGACATACAATAGAGGGATAGTCCAAAGGAACTAACTACTAAGTAAAAGCATTACATTAATGAAATTAAATTGAATGCAACGCCACTACCTGTACCACCTAAAGCACACACCTCTGTCAGGCACAACAGTCCGCTTACATTCAATCAAATGGCACCAAATTGCACATACTGATAGATATCAGTTCCTTAAATATCCCAGATGTTTTCACATCAAGTAATCCATGGGAAATCAGTGAATATGCTGAAGAACCCTGTATCTTGCCATACAGTCCAGTAGTTTGTGCATCATCGTGCTTACATACATGCAAACAAACAAACAAACAGACCGGTGTGAATACATAAGCCCCTATGATCAGTGGATAATACAATATAGTGATGTGGACTTTTAGTAAAGTCCACATCTTTATATTGATATTATTTTTTTTTTGCACGATTGATGTTTTAAACTGCTTAATGCATTGCATGTGTTATGTGTATTATATAATTTCCCCCATAACACCCTTCAAGTCCAGTCTGACCACTAAAGAAAGAAGAACTAAAGAAAATCATTTGCGATTTACTTTTTTTTTTTTTTTACGGTTTAGCGTCAGTTGCGATGGATGACGTATTATTTGTGGGACAGGTTTGAGAGCACAGAGCAGCAGCAGGGGGGGGTCATCTCTGGAGTCCTCTTCAGCTACAGTGTCAGTCCATAAACAAGGTAATGTCCCTGTGCCTCCATGGAAATGAAGCCACAATATAAGTGTGACAGGCTCAGACAGCGGGGTGCACAGCTGGTTAGCATTGACACGTTAGCAACAAGCTAAACATTAAAGGAGGTAGACGGTGGTTGAATGCTAACGTCGCTTCGTGTTTATTGTGAGTGTTTGTGTTGAGGGTGTCACGGCGCTGGATTCACAGAAACGTGTGTTTGGATGATGACTGGGTTTGACAGAAAGTCCAGAAAACACGACACCCGGTTTAATTAACCCGGGATAGCAGTGGCAGCTAATGTTAGCCAGAGGTTTTACTGACAGTGGCATCCGAGTTAGCTTGTTAACTATATATACAATATTTGACTCTAGTTGGGTACATGTCAGTAGTGTTGTGCACGTGTTTACACACCATACTACCAGTGCAGCTCTGCATCGTATGACGTGAATATACGTGCTTGTTATTATTATTAATAATAATAATAAATTAGCATTAGCTTTAATGCTATTCACTACACGACATTGCTAGTGTGAAGTTATCCAGTGTTGGAAAGTGTCCGTTCTGATCTGAACCTAACTTCACCTGGCTGGTTCATCCAGGGGGAGCATGTCTGCAGCGGCTCTTAGTCTGATCCGCTGCCGGAGACTGAGCACCGCTGGGCCCGGGGTCAAGAGGGCGCTGCAGTGGAGAGATCTGAGTGAGTCAATGGAGCTGAATTAGATTGAATCTAACTCTTAATATCGACAGCAGCAAATACATTGTGTCCGTCTGCTTGCTTTAATGTGACCCGCTTGGCTAATTTAGATTTCTCCCTGTTTCAATGCAGGGAAGGTTGCTAAAGTAACTGGAGCGGTGGTTTTAGGGTAAGGTGCTTTTAATACTCAATCTGATGTGTGCACTTTGCGTCAAAGCGTGTAAACGTGCTTCCTCTTGTCTGTTACCTCCCTGCAGGGGCTGTCTTTTTATCACGTACGAGGTCGTAGCCTTGGACAAGGCCGTGACCATCGACACGAGTGCCATTTATAAAGAGAAGTACAAGTCCTACATTTATCTGAGAGCCTCGCCCTCTGATGAGAAGGACAATCTCACTGCAGGTAATGTATATCTTTCGTTCAGTCACTTTAAAACACCTTATGGAACTTACAAGAATAGGACCATGTTGAGAGGTTTATTTAGTTTTGATTTATTGGTTTTGGGCATTGTCCTCCCTTGCCCAGATGTTGACATCTTGTGAAATATGCTTAGTGGCTTCATGTTTTGTATAAGCACAGAGCCGTGCCAAGTCTGTAATGTTCAGGTGTCCAGTGACATCTGCGATCATTACTTCCCGACTTTCCTTCCTCCTGCTCTCTTCTGTCTTTCCTTTCCTGTCTGTTGACTGATCTCCCTTCCACAAGTCAAGGTTCACTTACGTAATGGGACAATAACCAACCAACCTGTACAATGATACCAAATAACAACCATTGCTTTTTTAATCATTTGTTATATAGGCGATGTAAATGTAACACTGATTTTGTAGTAAGTTGTGGTTCTTATTTTTTTCCCCATCGTGTGTATGTTTCAGGGCTTACGAACAAAGCCAGGCGGGAGCTTCACAAAGCAGCACGGCGGTTTATGGAAATGTCTTCTAGACTTTTGCTGCATTCCGTAGATGGTAAGAAACCCAAAGTGGACTTCGTACCGTTTCACCTGATAATCTGAAAGTCAACTGTGTGAAATCACGATCCTTATCCCTGATTTAGAAAGCAGAAGTTTTTACTCTCAGAAACCTACAGTTACTCCACCACGCTCATGTGGAGTGAAGGAGAAGAACAAAGGAAACACCTGCCTTGCACATGCACATCCTGTTTTTCAATGTCCCATGGTTTGAACACTGTGTATATTGTGCAACCGATTCTTTTGGGCCACTTATGTTAGATCAATAATTAGCATTCCTCCGAAAATAATATCCCAATGAGATCTCTAATAAATTCATTTTTGATGTTTTAAAATGAACAGCTGCCAAACCGATGACTCAAGGTCTGTAACTTCCTAGCTGAAGGTGGTGTTGTAGATCCTGATAGTGAATCATTGTAGACAGAGCTTGAGAGTGCGTAGACATTTTGGTTCATACGTTTCCTCTGTGTTGTCTAAATGTTCTATGAGCTGGTTCTTTGTCTGTGTGTTTTAGAGCACTTTAGCCATGTAGATGCAGACCCACATGAGGTGGCATTATGGGTCCTGCTGAAGAGGACACAGTCGGCCACTACAGCCGTCAGACAACAGGCTGTACAGGAGCTTGCGGATAATCACAACTGGCATGGTAAAATATGGAAAGATTGCATCATATCATGTTAATGCAACAAGTGAAATAAGAAGGGATTAGCTCACACCTATTCATATTGCAGACTACCAGTATCGTACAGCAGCCCAGGTTATAGACCAGCGAACAGCAGTGGGCCTGGCCCGGACTCCTCAGGTGGACCAGAGATTCTTCCTGCCCCCACCTGTGCTACCAGACCTGGAAGATGTAGGAATCTTAATTCAACTATATGCCTACATATCCTTTAACTCAGCTTTACCTCACACATCTGTGCTAACATCTTCACAGCGTTTGTCAGAAGAAGATGGACTGAGGCAGCTGCTGGCGTCTTTGCCTCTATCTGAGGTGGACAAATGTGTTCAGTACTTCACTTCACTGGCCCTCAGAGAGAGCACTCAGTCCATGGCAGCGCAGCGGGTAATCCTGACTGATGGATGCATACATGTACTCGTGATTTCCTAGAACTATCAGGACAACAGTGAGCCTGTATATGCTCAAATCTATCACAAACACCTGTGCTCTCCCATGTTGCAGGGTGGTCTTTGGTGTTTTGGAGGCAACGGGCTCCCCTACGCCCAGAGCCTCACCTCCGTCCCCTCAGAGAAGGTGGAATCCTTCTGTCTACAAGCACTGGTGCAGCATTCAAAGGTAATGGCAACCATTGTGCATCTTAAAAAATGTACCATTTGCATCATAGAACGAATCAAATTTGGTTCTTCTGCATTCAAAAATGTAAAGTTCTTCAAGTAAAAGCTAATTCCAACACAGAACACTCTTTGTTTTAGTTCAGTTAATTCATGACTGGAGGGTCTCTTGTCTGCTGTATTTAAAATGACGATCACACTGGACACAATGATCTTTAAATGTCATGACCTCATTATCATCAGCTTATGTTGACCATAGTTGAACAACCAGCTCAGTGAGTCAGAATAATTCGTGTTGAGACTGTGATTGATAGTTAAAGCACAAATATAATAATAATATACATTTTCTGGATTTTCCCTTTCCTTTAGTAACATATATCTTTTGTGAGTAAAAGATCTGATAAGTAACTAAAGGCAAAGGGAGTCCTCTGTTCCTAAAGTGAATCACACACCTCTTCTCCATTCCTTCTGTCCCCAGACAGAAACAGGAGAAGTGAATGACTGCTCCGAACTTACGGAAAAATGTGTTTCTTGTTCACAGGTCCAGAGCCACTGTGACCACATAGTGGCCAACGGGGGCTTGCAGCTCCTCCAGAGGGTTTATCAGCTCCGTAGAGACTCCCTGAAGATTCAGAGGAACATTGTTCGAATTATTGGAAACTTGGCGCTCAATGAGAGCGTTCACCAGGCCATAGCCCAGTCTGGTGAGGAGTCTGTAAATTATCTGATTATTCAGAGGGTTCTGCTCATGTCTTGGACTGTGTGTACTAAGGGTGTTATTAAAAAAAACAAGCCTTTGCATGTGCCTAAATCATTGTGTATATTTGTGTCTCTAATTTTCTATTTAAAAACTCTCTCTCCAAATTCTAACAGCTTTTTTTTGCCACTCTCAGGCTGGGTGTCTGTCCTGGCTGAGATGATGCACTCTCCTCACGTCATGCAGGCGTCTCATGCAGCTCGCGCTCTGGCCAACCTAGATAGGGAGACTGTAAAAGAGAAATACCAAGATGGCGTCTACATCCTCCATCCACAAACACGTGGCAAGTAGGAAAACAAGTATTATTATGTCTCATACTTTTTTATAATTTTATTCATTTTATTTGACCTTTAAACCAACATTTGTGTTTGGCAATGTTTTATTTTACAGTGAGCCAATCAAAGCAGACGTGCTGTTCATCCATGGGATTCTAGGGGCAGCTTTCAAGACGTGGAGGCAGAAGGACCGCAGCATGTCGGAGGAGGAGAAGGAGGCGGGAAGCTGGGACGACTACACTGAGTGCTGGCCAAAGGTAAGAAAGTCCCCTGAATTCCTCTTAGTATAATAGGAGAGTCTTTAGTTTTTGTCTCATCTGAGGTCTCATTTGGATTAATCTGGAGGAAACTAATCATCTCACTGTGCTTCTGTGTCGGTGTCTTCTCTTGTTGACAGGCATGGTTGGCTGCTGACTGTCCAAATCTGAGAGTCCTGTCCGTGGAGTATGACAGTCACCTCAGTGACTGGATGGCCAAGTGTCCTGCTGAGAATCAGAGGTGAAGAATCCATAGTTTCTTTAAATTCCCACAGCTATTAATATGTTGTTTAACCTTTTTTTTTATTTCATCAAGAATTGTAGCTTGGTTTACTTTAAATGATTTTGGATGTGCAAAAACCTAAATATGCATTATACACAATTCCAACACTACCTATCTGAACAAACTATTTATTCATTCCTCTCTCTCATCTCTTTAGGAAGTCTTTGGCCTACAGAAGTCAAGAGCTGCTAAAGAAGTTAAAGCTGGCAGGGGTTGGAGAGAGGCCTGTGGTCTGGGTAGCCCACAGTATGGGAGGTATTTTAACAGACTTTCCCTTCTACAAGTTTTATCAGATTTTCATTCACATCTCCTGGACACCATATTAGAAAGAAGTGGTTTGATCTTATTTCACACCAACACCTACAAATGATTGTATATGTCTGATTTTAAGGTTTCCCCTTCGTCCATATCCTCTTGTGTTCTATTTTTCCGTCAGGGTTACTTGTGAAGAAAATGCTGCTGGATGCCTCAGAGGACCCTGAGATGCATGGGCTGTTAAAAAACACCAAGGGCGTTATGTTCTATAGTGTTCCTCACCATGGCACTTTCATGGCTGAATACTCCGTCAATGTCAGATATCTCCTCTTTCCCTCCGTAGAAGTTAGAGAACTTTGTAAAGGTGAGTTCATTCTGACCTCATAGACTATTTATTGTTTCATAGAAAATCTTCAACCTCTGTACTGAGTTGTTGTCCATGTGTGTGAAGACTCCCCAGCTCTGCGGAACCTGAACGAGAACTTCTTGAACATTGCCAAGGAGAAGGAATTCAACGTGCTGAGCTTTGCAGAGACGCTTCCAACAAACATTGGTCCCATGATCAAGATACTGGTGGTGCCATCACAGTCAGCAAGTATGTAACACTAATCACAAGGGAAATGTGAAAGTCTATCTGTGATGAATTGTTAATATATGGAAGAATGAGTAAAACGAGCATGGCTCCTGGTAGCTGTACATCTGTCATCTTGTTCCTGTAGCTCTTACCATGACGCTGTTCTGATTTGGTTCCAGATCTTGGCATCGGGGAGCTCATCGAGGTCGATGTAGATCATCTCAATATCTGCAAGCCAGAGAAGAAGGACTCCTTCCTGTACAAACGCAGCCTCCAGTTTATCCAGGAAGCACTGCAGAGCTACCTCAGCCACTGACTGAAACAGTGTGTTAACACTGATGCTACCTACTGTATACTTGAAATGGGGATAGCACTCACACGCTCCAACACCCCAAGACACATGGAAACACAACTGCCTCTCCTCATTGTTGCACACTTATATACTGACTACTTTGATCTTGGTATAATTAGAAAAATGAAAACTATTTTACACATTGATAGCTATGAAGAGTTGTCAGTTGTGATGATAGTTTATTGTTGTATTCTCGTAAGATCTAAGTCGGATGAATTGTAAGGATCCGTCTGAACTTTTAACAGCAATTTAAAATGTTAAATAAGTTCAGATAATACATTTTTTGTTTTAATCTCGGCAATTAAACCCTAACTTTACACTGACATGTCGTTGCCACTAATGCCTGTCACATTTTTGACTGAGGCCATGGTTTAAGATTTATTTTTATATTTATATTTTATCATAACAGTAGTGTGTGATTCATATTTTGTGCCAAAACATATTCCTCAGTGAGCCTTACTCCAAATTGACCTGTGTGCATATTAGTTCAGACTGTTTTGTTTATTTTCATGAGACTAATCCAGAACAAATTTATTTAACTCCATGTGTTTGTAGTCTGTCGCAATACAGAATGAATAAATGCATTGAGTTGGAGGCTTTTTGGACTCCTTTACATTCTGTGTCGCACTGCTTCATTTTCTTCCCAAAGCTGCTTTACACAGCATAAATCAATATATTTATTTAATGTTTCTATGGCAATGTCCATACAGCCTCCTTTTATGGTGTTACAAGCTTAAAACCATATCACAGCACATTCTCTCTAAAATATAGTGCTATATATGCCTTTATTCTCTCTGTGTGTTTGTTTATTGTGGGAAATATTGCAAATTATTGACCAGTATACTGCTTTATGGGTATACTATATCCATCAGTGTGTTGCTGTACCTTTTATTGGTCATACTTGATTCACTGGTCGAGTCCAAAAGTTTACATAAGATTACATAATCTATTTAGCTTCACAATTAATGTTCAATAGGTTTCGAACATTGTGCTACGTGACGAAATAAAGATGTCAAATTACAAATGCAGGGATTTTGTCCAAATCAGAGACAAACATTGATTCTCTCGAAACAGCCTGTATTCGTGGACATGTGCATATATGACGTCAGCAAATCATTTGTACCACCAGCAGCCTGGACTGGGACACAGAGCAGGTTGGCTCCATGGATCCGAGTCGTTGACGTTAAAGTCGAGGCTTCGAACGTCACCACATACGTCATCAATACGAGCCCCGCGACTCGATGATTGTTGGTCTTCAGCTCACCATAAATTGAGAACTCCTGTTAGCAGCAACATCTAACAAGCAGCTAACAAAGCTACTCAAAGACACACTCTCGTCTGGGTTTATTGACTTCTTCGCTTGAACTTAACCGGGTATGTTTATATTCATTAATGTCTAGTTCTATTCTGTATGTTACACTTTCATTGGGGATACGTATTTAAGCTCTAACGTTAGCGCTTGTAAGCTAATAATGCTAAACCACAAACCTACCAGTTGTTATTTACACAGTAGCAATGTTAGCATGGTAGGAAAATAGCCTCATTTAAAATGGCCCAGTACAAAAATATTCCGATCTTTACTTTTGGTTGCTCAACGTTTATTTATTCTTCTTTACTTTGTATGTTTGGCTGTTGCTACTTGAGCTACTCGTGTTTACATGGTAGTCACTTATCTTCCCTGTACTTAATTGTAGCTTTTGGATTTCCCTGCACCTGCAAACATGGTCAACGTACACAAAGGTGTCCTCGTTGAATGGTAAGAGAAGCTGTCAATCTGCCCTGAAGTGTTAGCATCCTACTCGTGTTCTGTGCAAAAATATAACTCATGATAAAACATTTCACTTCACTCTGCATGTAAAGACCTTCATAGTAATATTCGCCTCTCTTCCCTCATGTTTCAGTGATCCTGCCATGAAACAGTTCCTCCTCTTCCTGGATGAAAAGATGGCTTTGGGGAAGAAGTTCATCCTGAAGGACCTGGACGACACACACGTGTTCATCCTGGCAGAGGTGGTTCAGATCCTTCAGGAACGAGTCGGAGAGCTCATGGACCAGAATTCATTCCCCATCACGCAGAAATGACAAAACTATCTGATCTCGGATCCTGACTGTTTCATCCTTGATTACATAAGCTTTGCAATGTTTTAATTGCAGTCCCTTATTAGTTAAAATTTGAGAAACTGAGTAAAATGTCGGATTTGCTTCTTGGTTGCACACTGGCTTACATTGTAGTGTCTTAGTTGTGTCCAATATATATAATGACTACTTTTTGTGTCTTGATTTTGATTAAAAATTGATGAAATGTAGCACCATCTCTCTACATCGTTTTTCCAGTGGGTTCGTCATTAACAAAAACATGAAATGCACTGTTCTTATATGTTGGTAGTGGTCTATCTTCCACGCTGGGAATTCATGTGATGAAAAAACACTCGGTGACAATTTGACGATAAAAGCTCCAACATCCAGCATCCTGGTGTCAACTGACGGTCCAAGAGCTTTGGGCTGTTGGACTTGCTTTCTGCTTTAATTTGAATGCTATGATGCCGCGTGGCAGAAGTCCAGTGAGAATGTGGCTGGAAATAATAAACCAGAGGACTTTTTTTTGGAGCCATGGACCAACAACAGTATCTCAAAACTGCTGAAGGGGATAAGTAAAGTACAGTAAAAAGACTTGTCTTATGTTTCTGTCTCATACGTCATTGCAACTTCGAGGATGTGATAAGATGAGATCTACCTTTATTGATCCTTAGTAGAGGGAATTCACAAATGACACAGCAGCACCAGAAAGTAGCAGCAACAGGATAAATATAGTAAGAATAAAACTGTATTCTTGTATGGTTGATAAAAGAATACAGTGTATAAGTCTGTTGGTAAACATGGTAAACATACACAAAGGTGTCCTGGTTGAATTGTAAGAGAAGCTTTCAATCTGCCCTGAAATGTTAGCACCCTACTTGTGTTTTGTACAAAAGTAAAACTCATTATAAAAACTTTTCACTTCACACTGCATGCAAAGACTTATATAGCAATATCAACGATTCTTACTGAATATATTTGGATATTTTCCTAAGTAAAGTCCAACATTTTTGCTGTTGAATAGATCATTTCAGGATACTTCAAAGTACTGTAAAAACTCTTTGCTCAATAAGTTCAGAGAGAGACTGATATGCCTGTGTTCAAGACCTCTCTGAATACCTACATACTGAATATATTTGGAAATAACAGGTTTAAGGAATCGCACCAACCTCCTCTTCTGTAGGATCCTCCTCCATAGTTCAGTAAGAGCAAGGTCAACTGTGTCAACAGAAACTGCCACTGATGTGTAAAACCAGATGCCTTTGATACATCACTGTTCATAGGCAGCTGCCTTTGATGCCACACTTTTTAGAGGCAGCTGTCACAGTTGCCCCACTGTCTGAGAGCATCTAAAGCTGTTTTATGATTTATTACTATAAATTTAAATAACTATATATTTATTACTTTAAGAAAACAGCCGTATAAATGAGCATATCTGCTAATGTCTGGTTTGCCACTGAAGTTTCATGCTGGGTGCAGTTTCCTCCTCCTTCACTTTAGAGGGGCAACAAAGCCCAATTTATCTCTGTGAACCTTCCCATCTCAAATATGTAAATTCGTGGATTTTTGGAAATTTTCACCAAAAAATCTACCCAATCATCAGATTTATGGATACAAATTCCTCATGATATATTTGAAGTTAAGTAAATTAAACTGAAATGTTTTTTTTTAGCGTTATGTGGATAATGTAATTTGCTTGAGAGCCATTGAATGTTCAGGCTGAGTGCGGTTTCCTGATTCCTCACCAGGGGGCGACAGAGCCCACTTCATCTCCGTGAACACTTCAGCTTTCACAACGTGTGTTTATTTATTTCCACGAACACACCTGACCCCGGGATCAGTTACAGTTATATAGAAACTCTATACCTCTCTATTACCTGATAAATAAATCCTTCCACTCGCTACTTCAGCTGTAAATAAGAGATCGCGATGCTCGGTCGTAGCGGTCTCCTATTGGGCTGCAGCAGACCACGTGGTAGCGTGGTAGACACTCTTTAAGTTTCTTAATGTTGCGGCTCTAACGTACGATCCTGTGTTTGTTTGACTCCGATCAGCGCTTCGACATTAAACTGTGTGTTTCTACTTTACTGGAAGAGTTTTCCTGTTATTTAAAATGTTTTGAACCGTGACTGAGAGTAGCGGTGAGGAGAACCGCTGCCCCCGTGATCACAGTTCTCGGTATCGCTTCTCGGCCTTTTGGCTAAGATCAAGTGTAGTATCTGTTCTTATCAGTTTAATATCTGATACGTCCCCTACCCGGGGACCATATATTAAATTGATTTTTGGAACTGGGAGATGGAATAGGGGCTTGCTCCGTCCACTCCACGCATCGACCTGGTATTGCAGTACCTCCAGGAACGGTGCACCCCCCTCTTGATGTAAACAATAAATCTCTGTTGCTCTCCTCTCGTACTGTGGTCAAACCAACCCACAATCAGGTCTCTGTGGTCAAATCAGCAGGGACAGAAATTCTGCTGCAAACAGATTCATGTAAAGTTAATTTTTGGATATTTCAAAGTACTGTAAAAACACGCTCAATAAGTTCAGAGAGAGACTGATATGCCTGTGTTCAGGACCTCTCTGAACTTATTGAGCAAAGTGTTTTTACAGTACTTTGAAGTACCATGAAATGAACTGATTTGATGTACACATGTTGTACTTTACTTTGAAAAATCTTTTAAAGCCTATAGAGTCAAAATGTTTGATAATCAGTATGTAGGCAGTCAGAGAGGTCCTGAACACAGGCATACCAGTCTCTCTCTGAACTTATTTTTACAGTACTTTGAAATAACCAGAAAATAGCTTTACCATAAATGTAGAATATCTGTGTCAGCTCATTTGACCACAGAGACCTGATTGTGTGCTGGTTTAACCACAGTATGAGAGGAGAGCAATAGAGATTTATTGTTTACATTAAGAGGGGGGTGCACCGTTCCTGGAGGTACTGCAATACCAGGTCGATGCGTGGAGTGGACGGAGCAAGCCCCTATTCCATCTCCCAGTTCCAAAAATCAATTTAATATATGGTCCCCGGGTAGGGGACGTATCAGATATTAAACTGATAAGAACAGATACTACACTTGATCTTAGCCAAAAGGCCGAGAAGCGATACCGGGAACTGTGAACACGGGGGACGCGGTTCTCCTCACCGCTACTCTCAGTCACGGTTCAAAACATTTTAAATAACAGGAAAACTCTTCTAGTAAAGTAGAAACACACAGTTTAATGTCGAGGCGCTGATCGGAGTCAAACAAACACAGGATCGTACGTTAGAGCCGCAACATTAAGAAACGTAAAGAGTTGGTCATGCTACCACGTGGTCTGCTGCAGTCCAATAGGAGACCGTTACGAGACCAAGACTGTAAGTCACTTACAGTAATTTAAGGTATAATTGACCAGCAGAGTGTGTGTAAAATACATGCATTTTCACGAGTGGTTCAAAGTATAGAAACAAGTTATTTTCTCAAGTTGTACAGTTTTTCTATTATTTGCTACTTTGTTCTTCATTACAATTCAGACACAATTATTTACATATTTCACACATTTCTCCAGTTTTTACTCTGTTTATATTCGTTTATATTCATTGATATGTTATCAATTGCATGTAACTTATCTGGTGCCTTTTTTGACTCGTGCTGCTGTGATACTGCAGATTTCCCATTGTGGGACTAATAAAGGATTAATTTATCTTATCTTATTCAGTCCCATTACCTGTACTGGTGTATGTTTTAATGTGTAATGCGGGTTATATTAATTGGCGACTCTACAAAGAACCATATCACTCTGATAACAATGGGGAAGAATTACATCAGAAACCAATGATGTCGTGTTTAAGTCTGAAAAGAGACCTGATTGTGGGCTGGTTTGACCACAGTACGAGAGAATAGCCTAAGAAATTTATTGTTTACATCAAGAGGGGGGTGCACCGTTCCTGGAGGTACTGCAATACCAGGTCGATGCGTGGAGTGGACGGAGCAAGCCCCTATTCCATCTCCCAGTTCCAAAAATCAATTTAATATATGGTCCCCGGGTAGGGGACGTATCAGATATTAAACTGATAAGAACAGATACTACACTTGATCTTAGCCAAAAGGCCGAGAAGCGATACCGGGAACTGTGAACACGGGGGACGCGGTTCTCCTCACCGCTACTCTCAGTCACGGTTCAAAACATTTTAAATAACAGGAAAACTCTTCTAGTAAAGTAGAAACACACAGTTTAATGTCGAGGCGCTGATCGGAGTCAAACAAACACAGGATCGTACGTTAGAGCCGCAACATTAAGAAACGTAAAGAGTTGGTCATGCTACCACGTGGTCTGCTGCAGTCCAATAGGAGACCGTTACGAGACCAAGACTGTAAGTCACTTACAGTAATTTAAGGTATAATTGACCAGCAGAGTGTGTGTAAAATACATGCATTTTCACGAGTGGTTCAAAGTATAGAAACAAGTTATTTTCTCAAGTTGTACAGTTTTTCTATTATTTGCTACTTTGTTCTTCATTACAATTCAGACACAATTATTTACATATTTCACACATTTCTCCAGTTTTTACTCTGTTTATATTCGTTTATATTCATTGATATGTTATCAATTGCATGTAACTTATCTGGTGCCTTTTTTGACTCGTGCTGCTGTGATACTGCAGATTTCCCATTGTGGGACTAATAAAGGATTAATTTATCTTATCTTATTCAGTCCCATTACCTGTACTGGTGTATGTTTTAATGTGTAATGCGGGTTATATTAATTGGCGACTCTACAAAGAACCATATCACTCTGATAACAATGGGGAAGAATTACATCAGAAACCAATGATGTCGTGTTTAAGTCTGAAAAGAGACCTGATTGTGGGCTGGTTTGACCACAGTACGAGAGAATAGCCTAAGAAATTTATTGTTTACATCAAGAGGGGGGTGCACCGTTCCTGGAGGTACTGCAATACCAGGTCGATGCGTGGAGTGGACGGAGCAAGCCCCTATTCCATCTCCCAGTTCCAAAAATCAATTTAATATATGGTCCCCGGGTAGGGGACGTATCAGATATTAAACTGATAAGAACAGATACTACACTTGATCTTAGCCAAAAGGCCGAGAAGCGATACCGTGCACTGTGATCACGGGGGCAGCGCTTCTCCTCACCGCTACTCTCAGTCACGGTTCAAAACATTTTAAATAACAGGAAAACTCTTCCAGTAAAGTAGAAATACACAGTTTAATGTCGAAGCGCTGATCGGAGTCAAACAAACACAGGATCGTACGTTAGAGCCGCAACATTAAGAAACTTAAAGAGTGTCTACCACGCTACCACGTGGTCGGCTGCAGCCCAATAGGAGACCGCTACGACCGAGCATCGCGATCTCTTATTTGCAGCTGAAGTAGCGAGTGGAAGGATTTATTTATCAGGTAATACGACATTATAGAGTTTCTGTATAACTGCCAGTGATCCCGGGGTCGCGTCTGTTCGTGGAAATAACATAAACACACGTTGTGAAAGCGGAAGTGTTCACGGAGATGAAGTGGGCTCTGTCGTCCCCTGGTGAGAAACCAGGAAACTGCACTCAGCCTGAACATTCAATGGCTCTGAAGCTGATTAAATAATCCACATAACGCACAAAAAAAAACATTTCCGTTTAAATTATTTAACTTCAAATATATCATGAGGAATTTGTATTCATAAATCCGATAATTGGGTCGATTTTTTGGGTGAAAATTTGCAAAATACACGAGTTTATATTTGAGATGGGAAGGTTCACAGAGATACACTGGGCTTTGTCGCCCCCTAAAGTGAAGGAGGAGGAAACTGCACCCAGCCTGAAACTTCAGTGGCAAACCAGACATCACACTTATAATGACACCTCGCAGCAAGTTAAATGTTCATTTATATGGCTGTTTTCTTTAAGTAATAAATATAGTTATTTAAATTTATAGTAATAAATCAGCTTTAGATGCTCTCAGACAGTGGGGCAACTGTGACAGCTGCCTCTAAACAGTTTGGCATCAAAGGCAGCTGCCTATGAACAGTGATGTATCAAAGGCATCTGGTTTTACACATCAGTGGCAGTTTCTGTTGACACAGATTGAGCCTCTTTGAGCTGTCGCTGCCACGACTTGAGCTTGCCCTTACTGAACTATGGAGGAGAACCCTGCAGAAAAGGAGGTTGGTTCGATTCCTTAAACCTGTTATTTGCGTGTATTTTTAATTTGTCACAAAATTATTTGTTGTTGGGTTTTCATCTTATATCAAAGCTAACAACTCATCGCTTCGCCTGAACACTTACAACAAGCATTAGCGTCACCGTCTTCATCTGCACTTTTTTGTCTTCTCCCAACAGATCGCGTTTGTCGATGAAGAAGTGAGCAAAGTTATTAAAGAGGTAATGTTACCTTACTTATTAACATGTTGTGGGTTTTATCTGCTCAATGCTTGAGCTGCTGACTTTGGGCCTAGCACTTTAGCTACTGGTCGGTTGCCAAGGGACACTTTAACGGTTGCTGGGCACCGAGCCCCAAAGTTGATGTCACACCAAACAACAGATATTAGAGTAGTTTTTATTCAGTATTTTGCTAGTTGAGCTTTATGTTTTGGATTATAGATCTAGTTTTTGTAACATGTATTAAATGTATTACAATATTATTTTAAGGCTATTAAAAGTATGGTATTGTGGGTGGTGGCTTGTGCTTGTTTAAAGATAATTTAATCATAATAATGAAATAATGATATTACATTTGATTTACATTGTGTTGTTTAACAAAGCTCAAAGACACTTTACATAGGTTAAAAGAGAAGAAGCTAATAAAAGCCAATAATATAAAATATTCACCCTTGTTCTTTTTCTGTTACTTGGTGTCTATAGTCAGTGGAAGCAGCCATAGGAGGAAATACCTTCCAGCACAGCAGAGTGAACCAGTGGACCACCAGTGTGCTGGAGCGTTGCCTCAATCAACTCAAGAAGCTGGGAAAGCCTTTCAAGTATATTGGTTTGTGATGCGCTCCCTCAGAATCCCATCATGGTGCTGGTTCTAGTGCTCTTCTGAAGTTGAGGTCTAAAGTCAGGCTCTGTTTCTTTCCCCCTCAGTGACCTGTGTTATCATGCAGAAGAATGGAGCGGGACTGCAAATAGCCAGCACCTGCTTCTGGGACAACTCCACAGATGGTAAAAGGAAATGAACATCTCTGTGCACTTTAAATAGTTGGCTCTTGGATGAGAGTTATCATGTGTGCAGGAATGTCAGCAAATGTCATTTTACTCATGAGAAAGATCGTCTGCCTGAGAAATGCTTGTCAAACTTTTAGCTTGGACATTTCTCAGAAACTTCCCAAATGAAATGTGTAATTTATTGTGTCTCTCTCCAAACAGGAAGCACTCTAGTGAGATGGGAGAACAAGTCCATGTACTGTATCGTCAGTGTCTTTGGACTGACCACCTAAATTGATAAGTTCACAACAAGTGTTTAAAGTGAGGAGGATTTGATGTGTTTCTGAGAAACCTGAATCTCTTCTATGGTTTTAATGCCAAATTAGATCGATTAAAAAACAAAACTATGCTGTATAGATTTGTTTTATTTACACATGACAAGACAGAGGGCTAAATGTACAACTTTAACTCATAAATCAACAGAAACTGCAATAATTTCCAAGATATAATGAGAAAAGTCAAACTCTGATGTCTCCTCCACTGGTATGTGTTATGCTGAGGAGACATCACGTGAGTAGAGACTTAAATATATATATTTTTTAAACGCTGGTTCTCGTGGTGTTCACGTAAATAATCACAAATATTTGTTAACATAGATGTAGGTTCCATATGTTAAAGCATTAAACTACACACATCACACAGGTATTCAATTATGAAAATATAGTAGATAGGGAAGATTTTTACACTAAATCAGGCTCATAAGTGAATCTATTACAACTAATATATGAAAATCGATTGTGTTGTGATCATAGCTGTTTGCAAACGTTGTATCTAAGCTCAACGTAGAGAGCATTCATATTTTATATTTCACAAGTAGAGGGGGGTGCACCGTTCCTGGAGATACTGCAATACCAGGTCGATGCGTGGAGTGGACGGAGCAAGCCCCTATTCCATCTCCCAGTTCCAAAAATCAATTTAATATATGGTCCCCGGGTAGGGGACGTATCAGATATTAAACTGATAAGAACAGATACTACACTTGATCTTAGCCAAAAGGCCGAGAAGCGATACCATGCACTGTGATCACGGGGGACGCTGTTCTCCTCACCGCTACTCTCAGTCACGGTTCAAAACATTTTAAATAGCAGGAAAACTCTTCCAGTAAAGTAGAAACACACAGTTAAATGTCTATGCGCTGATCGGAGTCAAACAAACACAGGATCGTACGTTAGAGCCGCAACATTAAGAAACGTATAGAGTGTCCATGCTACCACGTGGTCTGCTGCCGCCCAATAGGAGCTACGACCGAGCATCGCGATCTCTTATTTACAGCTGAAGTAGCGAGTAGAAAGATTTATTTATCAGGTAATACGACATAATAACGTTTATGTATAACTGTCGGTGATCCCGGGGTCGCGTGTGATCGTGGAAATAATATAAACAGACGTTGTAGAAGCGGAAGTGTTCACGGAGTTGAAGTGGGCTCTGTCGCCCTCTGGTGAGGAACCAGGAAACCACACTCAGCCTGAACATTCAATGGCAAACCAGACTTCACATTACACTTATATTATAATTTAGTTTATCCTCATTTAATTTAAAACAACAGGTAAGTTTCGCTTTTGTTTAAACAAACTATTGATATCTGGATACGCCGACTGTGGGACTGACGCAGACATAACTTCGGCATCAAACTAGTAGAACTGGTACGACTTCCGGGGTTTGTCACCAAAATAAAAGTTAGTATTAGCAACATTGACGTGTAGTTCGAAGCTGATTAGCTTACAACCGAATAAATTCCCTAGTTTGACTACTTTAAGCTGCTGTCATGATTTCAGGTGAACGTTTTAAATGGAAACAGTTCAGGCTAAATACAAGTGGTAAATATAAACGTTTATATCTCATGTTAGTGAATTACCACCATTGTGCTGGCTCAGCCGGGACATGTTGACTGTAAATGAATGAAGCTAATAGGCAGTTCAACATTTATGCTCCTTGAGCTAAACAGTGGCGGGTGGTGTCAACATACATCTCCCACTGACTCTCCTGAAGCCTGAGTATTGACTAACATTACTGAAACAGTTAGTAAAAGAGCTACTGTACCTGGAGGGGCCATCACAACACTCTCTGGCTAAAGTTACCTAACTTTAGCAGGTGAGACTTTAAGTAACTTATTTTAATTTAAGGTATAATTGACCAGCAGAGCGCTCTGATTCCCTTGGTGTGTAAAATACATCACAGCGTTTTCACCTGAGACCTTCCAGTCTGATATATTGTTAACACAGATGTAGGTTCCATATGTTAAAG
The DNA here is from genome assembly GCF_947347685.1 of Pleuronectes platessa. Classification (NCBI taxonomy): domain Eukaryota; kingdom Metazoa; phylum Chordata; class Actinopteri; order Pleuronectiformes; family Pleuronectidae; genus Pleuronectes; species Pleuronectes platessa. Next base: position 16,373,338 of record NC_070642.1, read on the forward strand.
CACTCAACTACACGCATCACATACAGCCATTAAATTATGAAAATATAGTAGATAGTGAAGATCTTTACACTTAAATCTGATTCAGTGGATGAATCTGGAAATTGATCTATGAAAATCAAAAGGTATCAAAATATTCGACATGTGATCGTTGTATCCAAGCACAACATAGAGAGCTTTGGGGTTTGATATTTCACAAGTAAAGGGGGGTGCACCGTTCCTGGAGGTACTGCAATACCAGGTCGATGCGTGGAGTGGACGGAGCAAGCCCCTATTCCATCTCCCAGTTCCAAAAATCAATTTAATATATGGTCCCCGGGTAGGGGACGTATCAGATATTAAACTGATAAGAACAGATACTACACTTGATCTTAGCCAAAAGGCCGAGAAGCGATACCGTGCACTGTGATCACGGGGGCAGCGGTTCTCCTCACCGCTACTCTCAGTCACGGTTCAAAACATTTTAAATAACAGGAAAACTCTTCCAGTAAAGTAGAAATACACAGTTTAATGTCGAGGCGCTGATCGGAGTCAAACCAACACAGGATCGTACGTTAGAGCCGCGACATTAAAAAACTTAAAGAGTTGGTCATGCTACCACGTGGTGTGCTGCCGCCCAATAGGAGACCGCTACGAGACCGAGACTTTAAGTCACTTACATTAATTTAAGGTATAATTGACCAGCAGAGTGTGTGTAAAATACATGCATTTTCACGAGTGGTTCAAAGTATAGAAACAAGTTATTTTCTCAAGTTGTACTTCAGTTTTTCTGTTATTTGTTACTTTATTCTTCATTACAATTCAGACACAATTATTTACATATTTCACACATTTCTCCTGTTTTTACTCTGTTTATATTCGTTTATATTCATTGATATGTTATCAATTGCGTGTAAATTATTATTATCTGGTGCCTTTTTTGACTCGTGCTGCTGTGATACTGCAGATTTCCCATTGTGGGACTAATAAAGGATTAATTTATCTTATCTTATTCAGTCCCATTACCTGTACTGGTGCATGTTTTACTGTGTAATGCGGGTTATATTAATTGGCGACTCTACAAAGAACCATATCACTCTGATAACAATGGGGAAGATTTACAGCAGAAACCAATGATGTCGTGTTTAAGTCTGAAAAGGAAAAACAACGTGACCGGAAGTGTACATACCGGGTTTAAACAGGGCCCTTGACACCTCGCAGCAGTGGGATCGAGCTATGGACGAGTATCAGACAGAAGAGGAGGTGGGTTTGATTATGGACTGATTCCCTTAAACCTGTTATTGCGTGTATTCATACTTTTGTGTTTGTTTTCCCGGTTTATCTCTAATATCGCAGCGAACAACTCATCGCTTCGCCTGAACGTATGAAACGAGCTTTAGCGTCACTAGCTTCATCTGCACCGTTTTGCTTTTCTCCCAACAGACGACGTTCGTGGTTGATGAAGTGAGCAAAGTTATTAAAGAGGTAATGTGAACGTCTTCCTCACTTATTCTCGTGTTGTGTGTTTTATCTGCTCAAAGCTCGAGCTGCTAACTCTTTAGCTTCTGGTTGGTTGCTAAGGAAAACTTTAACGGTTGCTAGGCACCGAGCCATGTGACACCAAACAACAGATATTGGAGTAATTTATATTCAGTAGTTTGCTGGTTAAGTTTTATTTTATGTTTTGGATTATAGATCTTGTTTTGGTAACATGTATTAGCTTTATTACAATATTATTTTAAGGTTATTAAAAGTATGGTATTGTGGTTGGAGGCTTGTTTATATTTAAAGATAACTTAATCATAATAATAATGATATTATATTGTATTCAATTGTGTTCTTAACAATGCTGTGTGACAAGCTAATAAAAGCTAATGACTGGAAATATAAAATAAAATGTTTAAGGCTATTAAAAGTATGGTATTGTGGTTGGAGGCTTGTACTTATTTAGAGATAACTTAATCATAATAATAATTTTATATTGTGTTTTTAACAATGCTCAGAGACAAGCTAATAAAAGCTAATGACTGGAAATGTAAAATAAAATGTTTAAGGCTATTAAAAGTATGGTATTGTGGTTGGAGGCTTGTACTTATTTAAAGATAACTTAATCATAATAATAATGATATATTGTATTTATATTGTGTTCTTAACAATGCTCAGAGACAAGCAAATAAAAGCTAATGAGTGGAAATGTTAAATATCCAGCTTTGTTTTTTCTCTGTTACTTGGTGTCTATAGTCAGTGGAAGCAGCCATAGGTGGAAATACCTACCAGCACAGCAGAGTGAACCAGTGGACCACTGGTGTGGTGGAGCAGTGCCTCAGTCAACTCAGCAAACTGGGAAAGCCTTTCAAGTATATTGGTGTGTGATGCGCTCCCTCAGAATCCCATCATGGTGCTGGTTCTAGTGCTCTTCTGAAGTTGAGGTCTAAAGTCAGGCTCTGTTTCTCTCCCTCTCAGTGACCTGTATTATCATGCAGAAGAATGGAGCGGGACTGCAAACAGCCAGCGCCTGCTTCTGGGACAACTCCACAGATGGTAAAAGGAAATGAACATCTCTGTGCATATATTAAATACTTTAAATAGTTGGCTCTGGGATCGGGGTTATCATGTGTGCAGGAGTGTCAGATTACTCATGAGAAAGATCATGTGCTTGAAAAAAAGCTTGTCAAACTTTTAGGTTGGACATTTCTCGGAAACGGTGTAAATGAAATGTGTAATTTATTATGTCTGTCTCCAAACAGGAAGCTGCGCAGTGAGATGGGAGAATAAGTCCATGTACTGTATCGTCAGTGTCTTTGGTTTGGCCATCTGAACGGACTACTGTACAATAAGTATTTGAAGTGTGTAGGATTTGACGTATTATGCCAAATGAGATCGATTAAAACAAAACTGTGCTGTATATATTTGGTTTATTTACACATGACATGACAGAGTGCTACATACATGTACAACTTTTATCTCATAAAGCAACAAAAACTCCAAGAACAGCCAAATTCAACCAGCTCCAACCAACATATCTCACATTCACACTCAAGGAGTCAACTTATAACAAAGCATTTGCAACTTTAAGACTGCAGCACATTTAGAGGAAAACTGTGATGTAAAGACAAGGCACCATTTTGATAAGAATCCATGTTGAGATATTATTCATGAAGAACAGTCACACACATTTTATTTGGCTGTTATTGTCCCTAAGCTCCAGTTTCGTAAAACACAGCAGAGGGCAGCAGGTCTAACATTGGCAGCAATATGAAGAAAGTTAAAGAATTAAAAAAAGGTAACTTGAAACCATATGGCCTACACAAGGCAAAATAAAATTGGACATTGGTATAACTACTGTATGTGCTGGGATATGACGTGTTCAACATAACAGATTAGTAATCCATGAACATAACTTCACTTAAAAGCCATGCAACTCATCAGAAACCATCCATCCAAGTCATATCAGATAATACAGTATCAAATGTCATCACTTTATCTGCAAAATAAATAAGTCCTTAAAGAAGTGCAATTACAAAGCTGCTTTCAAAGAAAAGAAGTGGGAGGGGAGGGGAGCGGTGGGGATCAGTAGTACCTCCTCCAGTTAAGGCTCTCTCACCATTTCCTTTCAAAACATGTCAGCGGGAAAAAGATTAGTCAACATCCAAAACTGCTTTTATTCTCAGCTGGTCAGAGAGCCCAACGGAATGGACAACACAGGATAAGAACAGAAAGACAACAGTGTTCCAACGAAACCCTTTAAAAAAAATAAAAAAATCCCTAATAATTATTAATATTAGCACTTTTCCCGATCATTCTTAACTACGGCTGTGAAAAAGAGTTTTCAACTCGGTAAATTTCTATTGTTTTACATCAGTATCTCTTGTTTTCACCGAGACTGAAAGCTTAAACAATGGAGAAACGAACTCCTCTCAGTGAAATTACAGTACATTCAGTAGACGTGGAACGTATCTTTTTAAAAAATATATTTATGTACACATACAGTATATCAATCCATACTAACAATCCAAATACTCCTCTTGCACACACAGCCATGCGGTTGTTAGTTTGAATGTATTCTCGTGGTTTTCAACTGGGACACAGAGGAGGAGCCGGGATTCAGTCGGTGTCGCTCTCATCCTGGTACTTGGAGGTTGCTTTGATGGCACGTCCGTTTTGCAAAGGCATGTCCTCATAGTCACTCCTTCACAAAGACAAAGAAACATCAGTGGGGCTACGCGTGTTCATCCTGTGCTTAACAGTGCATACATGATGGAGACCAGCACACATATAATGCTTAGCAGTGGTATAAAACAAAAGCAGAAGAAATGAGTGTGGACGAGGAAGTGGTCGGTTTAAGAATGGCTGTGACTCCTGACACCACCAGATAATCTAGTACGAAAATCTGTACGATTCCATCCAGATCAGATTTTTCCAGATTTGCCAAATCAGGGTGAACACATCCAAAATACCGGTTGTCTGATCCCAGCTCACAAAGCAATCATCGCATTAAAATGTTTCCATATCAAGTCAAGTTTGCTTTGAACTTTTCATCTTATCACAAAAAAACTAAAAAGGCTGTGTAATGTATAGAGGCTGTGAAATATTCAATGGACTCACCCATATATAACTTCATCATCCGAGTCGTTTAGCATGGAGAAAGCAGGATTATCCTTCAACTGGGAGTCTGAGGAAGTGAAACAAAACCAGGACTCTCCGTTTATTATCATTGCAGAAATGAGAGAAGAATGAACAGAGGCTGAGCGGCGTTAGTTACCGTAGAGGGCGTTTTTGGAGGGCGAATACACAAACGCTAATGTGTACAAGTAAAAGTTGAGCAGACCATAGAAGGATAAAAATTCGGCCGGTAAGTCTGGAGTCAAGAATCAACAACTGGCTATGTAAAGAAACATGGTACATTGAAAGTGATTCTAAACATTCAAAAAGAAAGGATATAGTTTTGGTAATGAGTCGACAGCTCAGCCACAAAGTTGTCTTGAAGAGCTCTGGAGCCGAACCTCAGGTACAGGATGACCATGCTGGAGGAAAAAAAAGAAGAGCAAAAAGAACTTTTAGATGAAATTAAACCAAACTCTCTGAAACTCTCACTTCACAGACGGGATGGGTGTTTCCCTCCTTTCTGATGCACACACCTTATAATGAGCACCACGAGCGTCAATGACGTCAAAAACTTTAGCCGGAGATCTAGTTGTTTGAGAACACACAGCACATTAGTGTTATCACAGCAAAATGTGAAGCTGAATCATGCGCAGAAGAGTTGTGGGGGGGGGGTGATCTACCTGAGTACGGCATGTTCTTGAGCTCAGAGCAAGCTCGCACAATCAGGAAAATCAGGTAGAGGATGTAGAAGGCGACTACAATCAGGAAGAAGACCTTCATGCCCTAGAGAAATAACACAGGATGTTAGCAAATATACGTCAGGTCTCAATATCAATGCTGTTCAAACGCGCATGGAAATAGAATGAATTCATACTGAGTGGTTCGACCGGTTCGACCGGCACGTCCTTTCAATCCCTTCATAAGAATGAGTGAACACATTGCTCAGAGTGGGATTAGAGCCAAGCTGCTCACCTGAAAGTTCACGATATCCACTTTATACTGATAGGTGGGATCCTGGAGCTCGTTAACCCTAAGATTCAGAAAAGAAGAGCCGATCTTTTATTTTTGTCCGGTTCTAATTTAACAGTTTGATTCCGGCTTGTTGCAGCTGGTGAGGTCAGACCTACGTTTGCCAAATGCCCAGGGTCACCGCTGAGAGCCACAGAAGACCTACGATGATCAACTTGGGAAGGTAGAAGGTCAGACATTTCCTCTCGCCCTGTGGAAACCACAAAAAACTGATTACATTTAATTCCTAACTCGCCAAAATGGAGTGGGAGGGGGTATTATGGGAATACAATAGGACCCACCTGAACCCTGATGCCGTGGTAGACGCAGAGCCAGAAGAGCAGCAGAGAGCACAGGAACAGAGCCTGGAAGAAAGCATCCAACGTCCCTGGAAACCAGCTGTTCACCAGGAATGACAGTGGGAAGAATGGATCTGAAAAACAGAAGCGGCGCACATGACCATCACATTTGACTTCCCTTAACTGGTCCAGGACAGAAAAAACACCACAATTCTCTCTCAGTCAATCTAAAAGCTACTGTAAACAACATGATGGGAATAAGGTAAATCAACTTATGAGAAGCAGAATATTAAATCTCACCATTGTAGAGAAGCAGCAACGGGAGCAGGATAGACATCCACTTCTGCTCTATGCCCCAGTCCCTCATCGAAAACTTCCTCAGAGAATGAGCAAACACACACTGGAACATGAAGAGAGGGGGATTATTAGTCATCCGGAAATTCTGGAAAAGTCAGTTTCAGTTTTCTGGACCTGGGCCTAAGATGATACGCTGTTAATGACCTCAGCTCCCAGGCTCTTACCGTCACCATGAAGGTCAAAACCACAAAGACGAACCGGAACCAGATTTCCACTTGCGAGAAGGTCGGGTTATACGTCTTCCACTGAGGAGGAATTTTTAAAAAAGCAATAAAAAACAATATCCCAAACAGTAACAAAAAAACAGATTTGTTTTACGATCTGGAAGAGAAATCCTGCCTGGGTTTTTTAATCACTTACCACAAACTTGACCTTGATTTCATATGTGATGTTTTCAAGGCCCTTGAAACTGACCACAACCTGGTACTGGGTGTAGTTGAGATATCCCAGATGGAGAACAATAATCTCATCACATTTCTGCAAGGAGACAAAAAGAGAAGCATCGACAATCAAAACGGACATTAGAAAGAAATTCAACCCTGCGCTCGCTTCTACACATCACATGTCAAAAAACTCACACTGCCGCCCGACTAAATGATTAATGACTACCCAGCATGCCAATAGGAAAGAAAAGGAGAAAGGTGGCTGGGTTGATGATTGACACTCACGGTCCCGCAGTGCAGTGTCCGGGATTTCTGGTGCACGTTGTTGACGTGCATCACGCTGGCATCCTGCGTCACTCCCTTCAGCTCCACGTTGATCTCAAAGGGCTGCTGGAAGTCTCCGACTGACACAGACAGGAAGGAGAAGGCGTTGTTATGAACAAGCCGAGTGTGTTTTTTACGACTTGAGGAGAGAGGAGCTGTCTGTGGCGTGTCACATGTCGCAGCACACGGCTCTGTCGAGTGGAGCTCGGTGTGTCCTCTTACTTTGGCTGTTTTCCGCTCGCATCACACAGGTGAGCCACAGCTGCTGGTTGTAAGTGGTGAGCGGAGGAGAGACCAGATTGTAGGGCCCAGTCTGAAAAACATACAGCGAATGACTTAAGTAAGATGTCCACCAGGACTCCTAACAACTCAAACTTCATTAAATGAGAATTACAACAATTACTCTCAAAACACTTGTTCTATCTTTCAAAAGCCCGGCAGCTAAAAACTGTACAAAAAGACTTAAAACTGTCTTCTTACCTTAAGTGAGACATTTTTGACCAGTACCTGATCACCACTGTGCTCTTGCTCAGCAATAATCTTAGGACCTGCACAAAAATGAAGGAAACACAGACACACCGTTTTGTTCTCAAGTTGATGCGCAAGAAAAGTGAAAGGACAGACAATTGTGCAGAGATTAACACATCACTGGACATCTTGCTACTGCCCATCCCTCATCTCTACTACTTGTCCTCTAGTCAGAGAATCAGAGTGCAGCATGGACAGGTCACCAGAGAATCACAGGGCCAATATAAGAGACAAACAACTTTCCACATTCACAACTATGGTCAATTTAGAGAAGCCAATCAACCCTGATCTGATGTCTTTGAACGTCATCTTTCTAGTACGATGACTATTAAATGTATGTGTTTCCTTCTACTGTAAGTAACCCCATAAAGGAATGAACCCTTACTTGTTTTTTTGTAGCAGCAGAAAATGAAGTCACTGGGTTAAATAAATAAAAACACCAATGTAACAAAGGGATCTTTAAACTGGTTGTATCACTATGGGTTGTAGAATAATTATAGCAGAGAAGTTATGCACAGGAGGGAAATAGTGGATGCTAACGCTGTGCTACTGGGTTTGAAGTAATCTGATTACACAATACATGCATACAAGAGAGAATTGGGATCCAAGAAACATTATCAAGGCTAACTTGTCTCAGGCCTTTTGCCTTGTACCTATACATTTTGATCGGAGGGACAACTTTTGACAAGCCAAGACAATTTTCAGCACCCATCAACTATTTGGGAATTCAACAGAGAGCTGGGGCTGACAGTGAAAGTCCCTTGTACGTTTGTCTGTCTCCTGCACTGGTTTGATGGTAAGAAAGTCAGGGATCCCCAGCCGCCGGCACTTGCTGGTGGTCGACAACTTATGATCAAACTAGTCCAGAAGACAGACAAACGTACAAGGGACATTCACTGTCTTTTACTGTCTTCGAAGCTGAAAGATCAACCCCACTTTTCCCCCCCAATAGTTAATGGCTGCTGAAGAAGTAGAACAGCAGGTTGTTTCACAGGAGGATGGCGTGGACGCAGATGTTTGTCTCCTTGCGTGAGACAGAAGAAGGACGAGCACAGCTGGACTATCCAGTAAAGAGGCAGACACTTTGCAAAGGGCAGGTGGAGCTCCACAGGTCCACTGTTATCAGAGCTGATAACACTCAGGGGTGACCACACACACGGACTCACACACTTGTGTATCTCAAAACTCAAACTCCACAGTAAGGGTTTTCTCGGAACCTACCTGTGATCCCGACGAAGACGGTGAGGCCGAACCAGATGAAGAAGACCACGAAGACCAAAACAAAGTGTCTCTTGGACAGACTGTAGAGCCGCATGGGGGCCAGCCTGTAGCAGAGAGAAACTCCAGGTTAGACACACACACAGTGGCCAGGGACACAGGGACATTCAAACGCAGTGGCTAGTGTTTGTTTTGTGGGAAACGCCGTTTGAGCGCAGCCTGCGGTTCAGGTGCGGATGTGTCAACACTGCTAGCTTCCCATGCTAACTCCACATGCTAGCTTCCCATGCTAGCAGTAGCAGATACCAGGAGAGAGCAGCCCACTGGGGGGGGGGGGATTTGAATCCGACACAGAGACCAGAGACACGGCTCGAGTGTCTTCCCGAGGACTCGTCTTCTACTCACTGCTCCATTGGTGTCGCTCTGGAGTTTCCGGGCTGAGGACAAAGCTGCGGGAGGGAGTCAGCTGATCCAGAGTCTGTGGTGGAGACACACACATCTGTGAGTCCAGCCTGCGACAACACGGGAGTGCTACGTCAGCAAGGGGGCGCGGCGACGCGGGGATCACGTGCCAGCGGTGAGGAGGAATGGGAACGCGAAAAGGAGACTGATCTAGGGAGTAGGAGAGATGGAAGGATACATCCCGTCCTGCCTTCTATCGTAGATGTAGGTTTGTCTAGATGTTATGTATGAGACAATGTTCTGCATTAGCTCGATTCTACATATGAGGCTTTATCATAATAATAATAATAATTACAATAAGAATAATAAGTATTATTTAATCAAATTTTGTTTTAAATATGTACGTAATGGACGCATTATGAAACAAAAGTTGCATAGTCTCTATATATAGAATTATAGGGTGTTTATAAAGATATATAAATATGTAAATATCTATATAAAGATATGTAAAGCTGTGTATATGTACATAAAGATATATAGATCCTTATATATGTGGTAGGTGAAGATGTACTAAGATTTATAAAAGGGTATATGATTCCCTCTTGCTGCTTTAACATTACAAATTTCCAAGTTGTGGGACTAATAAAGTATTATCGTATCTTGAATATGTACATAAATATATGTAAAGCAGTATATGTATACAAAGATATATACATATTTTTAAATGTGAATAAAGATGTGTGAAGATAAATCAAGATGCATATAGAATGTTTCTGTCAAGTCGTTTTTGTCACTGTAGTTCTTGTATGTCTTTGTGGTTAATTATTTTGTGTTGTTTGTAGTTGTTTATCTTGATATTTGTTTTTTTTTTGTGGACATTTTTTAAATTGTTTCACATCTCTTTATGTTTCTGTCAATAATGTACACGTGAAGCCCTCCAGCAGCCCCCCGGCCCCTCAGTCCCTCCATGACAGTCTGTGTGTCTCTCTGGATAGACATTGGGCAGCGCATCCTTTGTACCAGGAGAAGTTGTGCGCATGCGTAGCAGGACTCCATCGCATAACAACGTCGACAATCTCTAATTCCCATTGAACCCACCACCAGATATCAGCTCCTCTTTAACAGCGTGAGAGACAAACATCTGCATTTCAAACCAGGGAACGTGTTGTACATTTCACACACAGACATTTGTGTGAAGGTTTGTCCACAAAACACTTGTTGCTTTGGATTTCAAGGCCTTGGCTTCCTTTGAAATTGTGCCATATAATAAAATAAAACTAAATGTTGTACTATATAATGACAGCCTGATATATACATGTTCAATAGGATTGCCTTACCTGCTTTTTCCGCTCATGTTTTTCGTGCTATTTATCTTGGACGCTTCAGTTTAGTCTCTGACGTAAAGCCAATAAAACATAGAGCTTTTTTCTTTGGCATATCATTCCTCATACAGCTCAGTGACGGAGCTTTGTTTTTGCATCTGCCATCATAACACAACAGGGACAAATGACATGAGGAATATCTAACAGCAGCAGCAGCAGGAGGAGGAGGAGGAGGATCATGGCTCCGGCTCCGTGTCGGTGGGCCCACCTGTAAAAACGGTCATCTCTGTAGGGAGTCAGCTCCTCCTTCAGCTCGGTGTAGGCCTCCTGGATCTTCCTGCAGAACAGCTTCAGCTCGCCGCACAGAGGGTTCTCCAGCCCGGACGAGAAATCGGCGTCCATGGTGTCACGTCGAGCCGACTGGCGGCTGAAAATGGCGATGGAGGAAAAAAAAAACAAGCCTCGGCCTCTTTCTTTTTATTTTTTTTCACCAGAGAACAGCGCGGGGATGTGTCCGTATTGTCACATCGGTTAAATTGAAAATGCAGATCGAGCTGTTTTGTTTGTGTCGCTTCAATGAAAGAGAGGAAAAAAAACCCACAATGATAAAAGAAGGGGGAGGGAACACGTGGGAGATGGGTGGGCGGGGTCACGTGTTCAGACTTCAGCACCACGGACAGAGACACACATCAGTGCGGGACCTGTCTCCCTGCAACACCCAGGAAGTAGACCTGTCTGCTCCGCCATGGGAAATGTAACACAAACTGATTTTTAATCACCCCTTAAGGTCCAACCCCATATTATAGTAGGCACCATATATACACCATTTACCACATGGGTTGAGTATATGAAGTATTTCCTGTGTACAGCCACCTGTCAGTTATACTCAACCTGTTACATCAAAGTCCAGTCCAGTACGTTGTAGACCTGTTACATCAAAGTCCAGTCCAGTACACGTTGACCATGGGCGGCTGTGGCTCAGAGCGGAAGGACAGCAGTTCGATCCCAGTCTTTCCCATTCTGCATGCGGAAGTATCTTTAAGGTACTGAACCCCAAACTGCCCCTTAAATGCGGAACATAGATGCAGTGTGTGAATGGGTGAAAGTATATAGCGCTATTTATATCTATCTAATCTCTGGTATTTCTTTTGTTACACTCAGGTCTTTAAAAATAAGGTAATAACAACAAAAATGCCACATTTCTCGAGATTGTCTGACATGTTTATCCTAAGGGTAGATGTCTATCTACAAGTCTATATAGAATTGTATATGTTAAAGAAAAATCGAATGACTAAAGTGTTTCGCAATATAACATGCTAGTAAACCATAAATCCCTTTATCGTCCATGTTAAAATATTATCTTACACCAATGGGTCATATATACTAGGAAGTTTCTGATATTTACATATATCAATATGTTGATTTGATCCCAAAAAATCCAACTAATACTTAGAGAAAGTCTTTCTCTCTGTTCTTCTACTCATTGGTTCAATTGTGCAGTTTTTTGGATGAACTGCTCCCAAGACACTAAACCAACCCACCTCACATTGGGTTCGTATTAAACTGTTCTTGCTATGATGTCATTGACAGTATTTTCTATGCATAACCACGAGCAGCTCATTTTAATGTATGAATGTGGCATTTTGACACAAATGGAAAAATGTCTTTTATAATGCTGCAGTGCATTTCGCTGTGTCAGTTTTAGGGCCCTGGTGTTGTGCAAGTTATCTCATTGTCATGAATTACAGACACTTAGATGGAAATGAGAAGTTGTGCTTTTCCTGCTATGACAAGTGAAAAGGGTTAGTGGGTTTATTTAGTTCATCATTGGTAGCACCTTTCACAGAACAAAGTCGATAACTTATTAAAACCCATAATAGTAAATATATTCATAAATAAAAACCTTCACTCAATACCTGGTTAGCTTTGAACAATGCCACCTCTGAATTCAGCAACAGTACTGAATATGCTAATGAGACAACAATAAATTGTTTTGTTTTTTTTCCGGAAACAATGACGTTTTATTCAAAAGATGCGTGACATATACAATTATAAAATAATTTACATGGCATGCCTTACTATCCATTCACTATAAACATTCAGTCACCAAATCAGACTCAGATTTTTTGTGGGGTTTTTGTCAGTTAAGTCTACACCTACAAATACAAAGCACATTATCTTTTCTAAAGAAAAGCCAAATCCTATTATATCTACAACAGGTCATCTCATAAAATCAGTTTAAAGTGAATCCTTAGGCAATTCTGAACATGAACTCAGTGGCTTACACTTGTGAACTCGTGTGAATGGTGAGTGTACGGGAAAGAAGCCATGACCACACACCTCTGAAGATAGATTTAACACTGATGGGATTGGTAGACTGCACAGTTGAATACAGACACACCTTGACTTGACAGTTACACTCTACAAGACTAGTCTACCAGCTACACTAAACTGGGCACTTACTCATTCACATCGTTTTCAATCCAACGCAAACTTCACAAAACACAGAGAATCTGCCCCTTCCTGACCCCCCCCCCCCCCCAATCGGCATTCCAACCTCACAACGTGGGCTTCAACAAACTTTTATCAACGCAAAGAAATGTTCGGAAAACTCCACAATATACAGTATGTATAGATACTATATCTCCTTTAAGAAATAATCTCATAAATAAAATGTACAGACCAGCAATTGAGATGCTGAACAAAAGAAGGGTATCAAACTGTGGTCAAAAGTGATGACAAAGGATTGATTTTCTTTTCCCAAACAAAATATTGCACAACTAACATAAAAAGGTGGTTATTTTTTTTTTATGCCATGCTCAGGTTTTTTAAAATATTTTTTTATTTTATTTTTCTAGGATCAGTTGAGATTCCTTTTCCAATTTCCATCCTTCCAACTCTCCTCTTACAGACATGCATCTCAATGTGATATGGACAGATCACACTTAAGTATGTAATAATCTCATAAATTCAGAGACCAAAGCAGAGCTGGTCGAAAGTGACAGCTTTCTTTTATAACAGGAAGTTACACTTGCCTCTTGGCCCATTTTTTTTCCAACTCTAAATATTCAGCAAATGCGTATTTTTGGCACAAATATTTGAGGTGACACCAATCACATTGACCTCACATAATCAAGCCTAGCATTTTTTGTGATTTTGGGTACCGTCTCAAACAAATAAAGCTTATAGCAGATATTTGCAAATGTGCCTACTCTTGCACAGGTTCCTATAAACCGGCCCTGCTCCGTCCTTAGTTTAACACGAACACAAGCTTCACTGCCTGAAATAAAAATAAAAATAAACCAGCTTTTCAGATTTCAGTGTCAGCTTACTAAATGAACAGATTTCAATAGCTTCATCCTTCATTGGAGTTCTGACTTCAAAGATTCAGTGACAATGATTTCAGCTTCACAACATGTTTGTGGTCGAGGCTGTGGAGTTTAAACAGCACTACACAGCTCCGCTCCACACCTGAAGTTACACTTAAAACACAATGGAGACAGGCGTTGAACAGACATCTTTCAAAGTCACCATCGTCTCTACGACATTTACACATGACCAATATGTATTTACATGACTTCTGTAAAGAGTATGAAATGGCATAGGTGAAATATACAAAAATATTTCCTGTACCTTGCTTACATGTTTAGTGTGATCTCTAAGAGCAGGGTCAGTCCCACCCCCCCCCCCCCCAAACTACACACTCACTTCACAGAAGTGACAGCAGGTGACAAATCACTTCATCCCAGAGGTTAAGTTGTTCCATCTGTGCCTGTGTCACAATGTATATGTAGATATTTCAGTAAGTACAGGATGTCAGTCAAAGCTATTCTTCACACCGCTTCCACCTCAATACTCCAGACTACGCAGCAATATTCAAATTCAGTAACCAGTCTCCCAAATAAAGCAGGTCAATTTAAATCCATGACGACAGGGTATGAGGATTGTATATCACAAACAATCATGATAACGTTTAAATTTATATCTGAATAGATAGGAACAAAATGCACGTATAAATTAATCCATGGAACAGAGTAACATTTCTTCGTCCTTCAAAGTCCATGTGGAAAAGACTGCAGCTCATCTCGGACATATTCACTCCTTGACCTTTGACACACTTTTCAAAGTTGGGAAACTCCTAGTAGTGCTCCTAAATGATGCATATATCTAAGCCTCAATTCCAGCCTAGACAGACTGAGCAGAAGGAATGGCTGAGAGCAAAAACTAAAAAAGTCCCTCCCGCCCTCCACCACATTTAGTCATTTAATTACATCCTAAAAGCAAAAAGCAATATAATAAAGTGGTAACTGTTTCACTGACGTTTTTGTACAGCAATGGATTTCAGTGCCCAGTAGTACCTGTGCGCTCTGGGATAAAAAAAACAACAACAACCCATCTTTGATATCCAGAGTGGTTTTCAAGTATTACTGCTGCCTCGTCTGAAAACTGCACCTCAACACTTCCTCTCTGAGTCACCCCATCAGTTCTCATGTCTTTAAGCTTCTTCTAGCTAAAGCAGCATTTATTTGCATGATGATTACCAAAGCTCAACTCTTTGGCCCTACATGCATTGCGAAGGTGCCACCGACTCCCAAATGGAGAGAAATCTGAGGGCATCCTTAGCAGATGCAGCCAATGCTTATTGCACCAACTCTATTGGCAGCATTGTGTAGTGCAGCATGATTGTATCTCTTTCTATGACCAGGGCGGATTTTACTCTTCTCTCCGATATCAAAAAAAGATTACTCAAATGAAACAACTGTGCCCCATTCAAAAGATTGCATTTAGATCCAACATAAATCTCGGGGTGAGTATGGATAGCACTTTTCATTTGAGGCGTTGAGTGACGTTGGCTAAAGCCACAGCAAAGGCCTGTACAGCAGAGAAGGGGTACTGGAAGTCCAGGATGTAGGCGTTGCCATCAATCCTGCCGAACTGCATCACCTGTATAAACAAAAACTGGGTTAGGACAGACTACAGGAAGGTGCTACTGTATAAGTAGGAGAAGAACATGCAGCGAGTGGTGTTTTTCGGCTATCTCTTACCTGTCTGCCCTCAAGTTCTATTTGAAAGTTCTTGGCAGACTCCTGAGTTACGCGTCCACCAAAGTCCAGCTGGTAGACCTGCGTGGCCTCATTCCACAGTGGCTGCTTGTTGGCCATGACGTACACAAACCCCTGGCTGCCCAGCCCTCTGTCCTCCTTCTCGTTGGCCTTTCGACACTTGATCTCATCCAGTTCACTGGCAGCCCGCATGTTCCTCTTACTCTTCCATCCCTTCTTACTGCTCTGGCACTGATTGAGCAGCTCATCCCCGCTGATGAACAGCTCCGGCTCACTTTCTGAACTGTCTTGGAATTCGCTATTGGCAGTGGCTTTGCTCAACTTCTTAGCCTTCAACTGCTGCTCCTTCTGTCCCTTCAGCTTCTTCTTGTCCCTCCCTCCCAGCCGCGGACTGGAGATGAGCGAGTTAAAGTCACCCAGAGCTCTGCCCTCCTTCTTCGGCTTGCTCCCTTCAGCTAGTGGTGGCACGTTGGCTTCGTCAGCCCGACCATCTCCCCGCTTTCGGTTCTTCTTGCTGAACTTCTCCGACCGCTGTGGCACAGGGCTCTCAGTCAAAGACAACACTTCCTGAAAACCTTCCCCAGCCTCAGCCATGGCCTCTTGCAGTCCTCCATGGCTCTGCAGTTCTGCTGGTGGTGGTGGAGGGGGGGGGCGGAGGAGGTGGAGGAGGAGAGAGAACATTTTTGTCTACTGTCATGTGGGAGGCTTTCGGTGGGAGCGGTACTGCAGGACTGGACATAGGGGGGCAGGAGTTATAGGTACCCCAAGGAGTGTGAAGAGAAATGGGAGGAATGGGAAGCCCGGAGCAAGCGCTTCCTCCTGGATACATGGGTGGGAGGGGGCAGCAAGCCAGGCTGGCCAGATTTGCTGCATAACCTGGCGGTAAGACAAGGGTTGCTTCCTGCTGTGAGAATGGTACTGGGGCCACCATCTCCTTTGGGGAGGAGCAGGGGCGTGGAGACCCTGGGATGGCCTGAAGCTGGGCACCAGAATAGGCAGTTGTTGGAGGGTACTGGAGAGAGACTTGGTATCCTGCAGCTGCTGCTGCAGCTTGAAATGAGGCAGCACTGGGGCTGGTGGGTGACTTTGGTGAAAGTAAAAAAGGCAGCCTGGACACATCCAAGTGCTGAGCTGGGGTTAGAATAAGTGGGGGTGGTTTGTGGGGTCCGGGGGGTCCAGTGGGGTTCAATGTTGCTGTCCGTTCCTGAGGAACCCACACCTCCTCTGTGGCAGCTGGGTCCCACTGATAGGGAGGTGGGCGTTTGACAACCAACCCTGATGCATCACTTCCTCCTAATGCCAGATGCCTCAGAGTCTGATTCAGTGTTTCATCCTCAGTAAAAGCTGAATTAACATAATCGGCCCTGTCTCTGTTGCTTCCTCCTCCTGAACTCCCAGATCCTTCAAGAGCGCTCAGTAGGTTGTAAGAAGACTGGGAGGCCAGAGTAGTAGTGCTGTTGGAATGAACGATAACTGTGCTGTGTGGGGCCCCATTCCTGGGAGGGAAATCTTGTCTGATAATAGTCCCTCCAGCTATTCCATTAGTGCTTCCTGGAGCAGTACCTCCAACACTGGATCCACTGCTACACTGACTACAGGTATATAAGGCTGTTGGAACCCTCTGCTGGAATGAGGCAGCTAGTGCACTATTTTTGGCCTTAGGAGGCAGTGGTCTAGGTGGTTCCAGCATCTGGGAAACTTTGAGAGCAGCCTCTCGGCTGTTCCTCCTGAGAGTGGCGTGGATGAGACTGCTGTCAAGCCTCTGTCCAGGGTTCCTTCCAACAGCACTGTTTTGATTGGCTGTGTCAGGGTATGGGGGCGGATCACCGCTGGGTATGGAATAGCGAGGTGCAGTAAGTCTGTTGAGAGTGGCAGAGGTATAGGGCAGCTGGATCTTCTTCTCAGCTGAAGAAGAGGATGATGAAGAGGTGACCCTGAGAGTGGCAGAGCTGCCAGGTCCCTGGAGTGTGAACACATTCTGATTGCAGACAAGGCGCGTTCTAGGACGACATACTTCCTCCACATTCCCACTGCTGTCAAATGTTGTTATCCTTTCATATCCCAGTGGTGTGGGGTACTGTGCTTGTTGCTGACCTGAAGGATAAAGTGTAAACTCTCCCTTCTTCAGACCAATGTCACCAGGAGGAGGAGTCCCACTGGTCCCCCCTACTGTTCCGGAATTGGAGGCTGTGGCGGAGGCTGATGCTGAGGCAGCAGCCGCTGCAGCGGCCACAGCAGCAGCCACCGTCCCTGGGTAGGGGGGCGGGGGGTTCATCTTGCTGAGCTCCAGCGGGGCACTGAACACCACTGTATCCCCCTCAGCCAGCTGTGGAGTTGAACGAGTGGTTTTGATTTTCAGTAGGTGCTCGTGTTCACTCCCCACTGCTCTCTCAACCACTAAATCAGCAGGTGGATGAGGAATCTGGATCTGCAGCGCCCCCGACTGGAGCTGGTGCACAGCTGCACCTGAAGGCTGTCCTGATGACATGGAGGGAACAGGGATTTGAATCTGAAGCTGATGCTGAAGTTGATGGTGGTGCTGCTGCTGTTGCTGTTGCATCTGATGCTGCTGCTGTGATTGCTGCTGCTGTGATTGCTGCTGCTGTGATTGCTGCTGCTGTTGTTGCAACTGATGATGCTGCTGTGATTGCTGTTGATGGTGCATTTGTTGCTGCTGCTGCAGTTGCTGCTGAATCTGTTGTTGTTGCTGTTGTAGTTGCTGTTGCTGCTGGATTTGTTGTTGTTGCTGTTGGAGCTGCTGTTGCTGCTGTATGTGCTGCTGCAGCTGCTGTTGATGCTGTTGCTGCTGCTGCTGCTGCATGTGTTGAAGCTGCTGCTGAATGTGCTGTTGTAACTGTTGGTGCTGGAGCATCTGCTGCTGCTGTTGTTGGAGTTGCTGTTGCTGCTGAAGCTGTTGTTGGTGATGCTGTTGAATTTGTTGTTGTTGGTGTTGCAGTTGATGTTGGTGCTGCTGCTGATGGTGATTTGGTTGTTGTTGCGATGAATGATGAGAATGCGGAGGTCCCACCATTAGGCGACTCATTTCCAACCCTCCAAAGATTACCTGCCCAGGATTAGAATACCTGGTGGGAACTGTGTACTGGGCTGTCAGGATGGTGTCCTGACTTTTGTCTGAGCCCCCGGCAGCTGCACCAGCAGTGGTTGCGGTGGGATTAGTGAGGATATCCAACTGAACATTTTGATTGGCTAGGAGCGACTGGACAAGACCAATGCTTTGAGCAGGAGACATGGCCTGTGCAGGACTATGAATGGGGGCGATGGGGATGTTAACAGTGCAGGCAGGGTTGTCCACAGTGCTACCAGCAGGGCCTGTGACAGGAAGGTCATCTTCATCCTCACTGAAGACGTTGGCACTGAAGACAGGAAGATTTATGTAGTCCATGGAGATCTTACGCACCTCTGGCAGGTATATGGTCATCTGTCTGGGCTGCAGATGGAGGAGGCTCGTCTTGTAGATAACTGAGGGGCAAGGAACAGGGTTAAGTTAGCAAATTAAATAAAGGGGATTTAAAACCAATTAGTCATGAACTTTAACTTGACAAAGACACAGGTGTTGATTGGTTACCTGCACCCAGATTGGTCGGCAAGAATGCGGCTAGTCCCACTATCTTGAACTTTGTTCCCCAAATATTGGATGTGACCTGAGCAAGGTAATTTTGCTGCAATGACCAAAAGAGAATCATATTACGTAAATACATGAGTTTAATATTAAGCAATATTACCCCAACCCTGGACAAACAAGTGACATGACTGATCCATAGGGGGCAGCACTGACATGTGAGATTGATGCAGTTAATAGGCAAATTCATTCTGCTGAAAAATCAACTTTTACCTGAGTGATGTCATCTAGAGGGAATTCCCTCCTCGTTAGACTGGGCGAACCAATTGAGGGCTTCCGTATGGGTAACCGTGGCGACCGGGAGATCTCCTGTGTAGCACGAGATAGTTTGGGCGATTTTCTGGGATCAATGTTGATCCTGTTGGTAAAGGGACAAACTAAGTCTCTACAGAGAAGGTAGCAAATAAAAAAAGACAGTTTAGGCATGCAGTGACACGAAAATCTAAGTAGAAAAAGCCATTTAAATTCACTGTGGATGTAAAGGGTTAATATAAGAGGGTTAAGGGCTCAGACATTTCTTATATACTATGCAAAACTAATTCTATAAAAGGATTAAATTCTAGTACCATATTGTATAAGACAAAGGTAAATTACAAACAAACTTATTTCACATTATTATGTTTTCATTTGTTGTAGGATGACCTAAGAGAAATGACGGAAAAAAAACTAAAATTTAAGTAACTCAAGTTCATATGGGAAAATAAGTGTTTTCAAAATGTTTCTTGATTCAAACAAAAATAACTGAAACACACACAAAAAACTCCCTTGATCCCAGTCTTTTAGAAATGTGCAGACTGTCTTCCGTGGACTGTTGCCTGCTAATGGATCAGAAACCCATTAAAAAAGGAACTATAAGCTAAAGACGACATGTTGCAGGGTCTGGTTACCTGGGCAGTTTGGGGGATTTGCTGCCTCTGGATATCTTTGGAGATTTTTTGCCAACCCAGTCATCGCTCAGCTCGATGTCACTGGAGTCCGAGCAGTTACAGCTGTCGATCATGGCAGATATCAGACTGTTTCCGTATATCTCATCTGGGGAGAGAAAACAAGATGATGGATGAAAAGAACAATTACTTTATTATTATTGGTGTCTTATCTACAACTCTGGAAAGGACTAAATCTCCATACAACAACAGTTTTTTACAATTATTACAATAAAGTTAGCTGTGCAGGAATCTACTACTTTGAATCAAAACATGATGGTCCTGAAGTTGTTTTGCACCATTTCTACATATTTAGATCAAATCAGTCTCTTCTCGGTTTCCTTATTCATACAGAGTCAGTGAACCAGTGCTGCTGTGGTTTAGGCTGAGCTAATTTATTTGATGAACATTGAAGTGTGAATGGGCTGGAACCATTTCATGGTTGGCTTCATTTATCACTGCAAGCAGAGAGCGCGCTTTGATTAATGAGGAACCCAGGGGCCATCAGAGCCTCCATTAAGCAGCCTTTAATTAACACAGGCCCAATCTGCCCATTGTAACTAGAACATACTAACTCACTAAGCGCCAACCCAAGAAACTCAAATAACCGGAAAAGTAATGGAGCAGACAAATGTGTCTGAGGGGAAGACATTTAGCATTTAAAATTTTCCAGAATGCAAAAAATGTTGGGGATTGAGAGCAGAGCTGCTGCTACTAATCAAACAACGACTACGTGTGACTCGAAATCTGATAAATTTTACTTTTACGAAAATTTCAACCACTTTTAATAGTCCATAATATAATAGTTAACATTAGCATAGTTTTTTATTTAAGTACATGCTGTATTTACATTTAACAGCTGTCTTAAATGTCCCATGTTTTACTGCTTGGAATATACACTCAGCAAACATGTCAATTGGGAAATAATGGACTGTTTGTTTATTATGTTCTATCAGGTAAACAACATGAAGGAAGCTCAGTTTTACCCGTTTTCCCATCAGTCTTGGGATCCATAATGACAAACTCCGGCCGCAGTTTGCTTATTCGTCTGCCCTTGAGGATCGGCACTAGACCTCCGAGGTACTCCAGGTACAGAGTGTAGCAGGGCCCCCCCACCTCTGGGTTGTCCTCTGTACGTTTCATCGTACAGTGCAGACGCTCGTTCCCAGACGTTGGATAGCTCACAAAATCTCGCATGTTGTTGGGATCTGGGATGGGGGGCTGGAAGAGAAAGTGTAGTTTAAAAAGGTTGCCATTACCACAGTTTTTTCTTCTGCTGTCAATTTGCATGGTGTTTATTTTATAGAAGATTTTCACCAAAGTCATATGACGTCTAAGAAGGTGACATCTATAACAACACTGGTATGCATAGAGATCATTCCTGGGAGCCCTTCACATTTATTGTTATGGTTTTAATGTCCCTCACACCCTCCTGCCTTGTGTTACCTTGATGGTGGGAATGAAAGCGGCAGTGACGTAGGAGCAGAGGCGGGAAGGCATGGTGAGCTTGGCAACATCTTTTTCCTCTTTCACTGCTGTGGCTATGCTCTGCTGGCAGAGGAGCTGCAGGCTGGCTACGCGGTGTTCCACTCGCACAACATAAAGCGCTGGGCCACACGCCAAGAACAGACGGGAGTCCCGGTGACCCCAGCAAAGCGTTGTGATCGGACGCTGCAGGAGAATACAGCAGATACATTACAGAAGGCACCACGTCCTTTCATAAGGTTAATGTCAAACATTAAAAGTGTCTTGTGGTTTTTGACTGTAACAACTGTGATAAAATACTTTGCTGAACTTTGCAAGAGCGAATCTTCCAGATTCTGAGGCGAGCAGTCTTCAATGAAATTTACAAATAGATGAGGGGATGTGCATGCTTGTGCTGAACAGATTATGGTCAAAGCCAAAATATCCTCAAATAATTTGTAATCTTTATTGTAATAAAATTCATAAAATGCTGAATATGATCACCTGTGCTGGTGTTTCCAGTGTGTAGATGTGTTCACCCTGAACATTGAAAAACTTGACAATGGCGTTCCTGGTGGGGGGAGGACAGGAAGGGTCAGGGGAGAGGACTGTCCTCTCCATCCCTGCCACTGCCAGGAGGTCTCCCTGTGAGCACCACTGGACCACAACATCTACAGCACAAGAAAGAAGCGTTATGAACATCGACATATGCAAGTAATTTAAAGGAAAGAAAGAAAGCTCATCATTCCTCGAGGCTTTTTCTTTGAGAGTAACAAAAGATAGCTGCAACGACACTATGCGTTATATGAAACAGTATAAATGATAAAGAAAGAGACCCACTCACCTTTTAGTCTGGTGTGGATGAGGGTGGGAGAGAGGTCATCGTAGTTGTTCATCAGGTTGATGTCCCCAGAGGTGAAGCTGACTGTCAGCAGTGGCCTATGGTTGTGCACTAAGGAGAGAACAACACAAACATCTCAGTGTGGCAGAGTGAGATGACAGGCAGCTGTACTGACTCACAGGTTTGCACACTGAGGTTATGTGGTGCTGATAGTGGATGTTGATAAATGTCCATTCAGGGACTAGAGCTAAAATAAAATAAAAATGTAATTTAGATCCTGGGGATTTGACATTATACATCTAAAATCGTTGAGTGTAAGTAACATGTAGAAAATACAGAATATAATTTAATGAATCAACGGAAATATAATTCTGATAAGTGTTTGAACAAAACAAGCATTTTGCTGACATCACTGTGGGTTTTAAAAAAACGGTGACGTTTATTTATATTGTTTCTATAAACGAGACGAGTAATCGAGAAAATTATTGGACGTGAAAAGAATTGTAAGTTGCAGCCATAAATGAGGCATCACACTGGTAACCTACAGAGGATTAGGTGATCAATATTCATCTCCGGAGTGGGCCATAAAACCAGCCTGGATGCACGGAGGGCTGTGTGCGTTTATTGTCGGTGTAGTCGAGGGCCGTTATGGGAGACAGGTCCATATCCTGGCAGTTGTAATTCATTTTAAGTGTGTCCCATTCACAGGAATACAAAACTGCACTATAAACACACTCAGCACATTTCACTGCTCCACACAACTGCCATTCCCAGTTAAACTGCTGTAAATAATACACCTTCACACAACAGCCCATGTGTTTCGCATTAAAACAAAAAATCCTTGAGTGTCCTTTCACATCGTCCGGCAATGACCCAAATACTAACACTGGTAAAGTATCCGACTCTGTTCGACTCTCACCTTCATCGTCCAATAACAGTGACTACATTTAGTCCTCATCAAAACGCAATGGGTTTTGCATCAACTCATATATATGATACTGCTGTACATTCAGTGTGTTGTGCTGTGTTTTTCAGCAATGACAGGTCATAATCATATATCATGACAGAGAGATCTAGCAGGGGGGAAAGCTGGTGTCTCAGTCAGGATGTTGACTTGAGAGATCATTTCTATCAAGCTTAATCAAGTCCAATCAATTACTATTGACTGAATTAATTAGTGAGTTAGAACATTATCAGTGTTCTAGCTAAGGCAAGCACTTTTTCAGCTTTACCGCTTGGCTCCCTCAAAGGGAGGGGGGGCACAGGGGGACAATGACAGACCAGCATCAGTTCAGCTTCAGCAACTGGGAGGTGCTGAGGCTGGTTATTTTGTTGAAAAAATAAAAAAACAGTCCAGAGAGTTTAAAACTGATATTTCTACAGGTGACTTAATTTATATTCCTCCGTTGTTTTATTGACATTTAAAAGAGTTGCTTATTTTATCTTATTTTAAGACAACGCATTTTCTTTTCCAGGTTAACCGGGTGATTGTTCACTTGAGTCGACCGAACATGTGCAATTAAGAATTCAGGATTCAAATCAAACTCTGAGTGGACGAACCTTGTGGTGGGGAGTAGTCGTCGGAGTCTGTGTCGCTCTCGCTGCTGTCCTCCACCAGAAAACTGGGGTAGTTCCAGGACATGCCGACGATGCCATCCGACTCATGCAGCAGTATGTGGGCCAGCATGCGCCCATGGCAGTCCATCACTATCACCTGTCCGTCTGCTGTACCAAACAACACCTGGGACCGAAATGGTAAAAGGGTTATTAAGGAGAAGAAGACAAAATTAACTAGGACACAAAGACAGGTAAGCAGTAATGGAAGAAGAGGTGCGCTTTGAAAAAGGAAAGACAATAACAGATAAAGATCACAAAAACAGAGTGTGCATATTACAAGGAAAAAAAGTCAGAGAAATGGATATAAATAGGATGAAGGTGATGAATAGACAGATGTGCGTGTACAGACTCAAAGCCTGATGATGTCCAACCTGACAATGTAACAGCATGAAAACAAAAACATAGCCCAACGAAAACACAACAGATTCAAGAAAGAGAATGTTTCCTGTTGCTCACAGCCAATCTCCCCCAGGGCGTATCTCTAGTCTACGTACTAAAAGTGGAAAATCAAAACTGACAACTTCATACACGTCATACCATCAAAATTCAGAGGGAATGTGTGTGTTACCTGCTGGTCGTCAGGGGTCCAGATACCACAGGTTATCTGGCTTTCCAGGTTGATCTCGGAGGACCAGTGTCTCTGGCCGCTGACTGATCCCACCAGGACAAATCCATCCCTGTAGGAGATGAGAGCCTGGGTTCCATCATGGGACCAGGAGAAGTCACTCACCTGCAGCAGACAAGACACGTCAGGTGAGATTGAAATGCTGCGATTGAACGATTACCAGGTTTATTGAAAATAACCATTTATTTATATCCCTGTTATGTGCAGAATCAACACGCTCTGATGCTTATTCGGATTTTAAACGAGACCTCTTGTGCCTTTTTCAGTATTTCCCTGTACTCTAGTTGGTTGTATATGTTTTTTTGTGAATGTATATGGTCTGCATGGCTCAAAATCCCAAATTCCGCAGCAGAGGGAGCTCCTCTCTCCCACAGTAAACACTTTTCATATATATATATATATTTTACTAGTATGACATAAAAACTTCTCTGCGGGGAGAGGAACGGAGTACCCAATTTATACGACATATTTAAAGAGTGAGGCAGTTGTTAAGACTGTCATCTACCAGATAAATTGATCACAAAGGACGAGAAGCTGTCAGGGTGTGTCAGACTCAGCTCAGAGCGCGACAGTGATTGATCGATGAAGCCTACGCATCACACTTTTCCTTGAAGTTATTTTTTAATCGTCAAGAGAATTATTCGACGTAAATGCCTCCATCAGCCGAATAATGCTGGTGATGTGGGAAGAATAAAGTGTTATCTTAACTTTCCCTGTCGATGAACGCGAGTTACATTCAATCATATTCACTGACTTACTGTAGATCACAATTATTCTGTTTATTAATTGTTGCTGCTGTGTATTAGCTCCCATTGCATTTCTGTCTTATGCTATTGACTCTTCAACCCATTACACTTCCATTTCTTTGAATGCTCTAATTTCTGTTAAAACATTACAAATGACTAAAAATGCATTTTAATTGTTGAGGATTTATTATATCTCTTTTTTTTAAATGACGTCTCATACCTGAGCTCCACGGTCATTGACCAGCTCCACAGACCAGCGTCCCTCATACTGGATCCAAACAAAGATCCCTCCATCTGTATCACAGGTGGCCAGTTTCTGGAAGGGCTCATTCCACCGCACCAACACCACCTGAGAGACACAAAGAAAATAAATCAAAAGGGGGAGTTAGAGGCAAAGACTTGGAGACTAGCATGCATCGTCATAGGGAGCTAATGTTTCTGCCTCTGTCCGCTAGTGAAACAAGCATTTTCTGAGAGATATGTAAACTATATTTCAGATTGCGTAGTTTGGAGGATGGTAAAGAATTTAGCAATGGCCGCCCTGTGACGCATTTTCTTTCTTACCAACATTAAAAAACTCGATTCATATAATTTGGAGAAACAGAATTTGAGGGTTAGAATATACTCTTACAACTCGGCAGCAACATTAATGATAGCATGCATAGTTTATTGTTTACCTGTTGAACTATAAACCCCATTCGTTTTATGAAGATTAACCTAATGCATGTGTATGCATATATAACAGAAGGAAATCATGGCCCATTTCCTGACAAGGCATCTCTCAAAAAAGATCCATAATTAATATTAATTAATTAATTAATGACATGGACATAATAAGACTTAGATATTTTAATAAAATATTCAACTATTAATGAGACACGCTTTGGAACAGGCCCTGTACTCGTGGCTCTAAATGAGAACGTCAGCTGAAAGACAAAAATGCAGAAAGTAAAATCCAAGCTCCCAGTGAGATAAAATTAGTATCAAACCAGACGGAAATACATCACAAAGTGGGTTAACCTCATTTTGAAGGAGTCGCAGAGGAGCTGCTAATATCCTGAATATTAAAGACGATGAGATTCAACTATTCCGTTTCCTGTCCCTGTGCCACAGATTCCTGACTGTTCCTCCTGATTATAGCTCGACAGTGATGGCGGATGTTATTAATTCTCACTTTATTGAAAAGTGTTTAATTTGTTGAAAAAAGGACTATGGAGAAAGTAAAAAATATGAAGAGGTGAAGATGTGACTTTAAAAGAGAAAGTGATAGTAAGAAATACAAAGAAAGGAGAGAAGCAGCAAGTGAAGGGAGGGCACAGAGTGACCTGGTAAATAACTGTCTCAACAGAGAATACAACATTGTGTACAACCACATACAGCAGTGACTCCCACATGCATGAGTGTCTGTATTTGCTCTGAGTTAAGTAAATAGAGACAAGGATCTCCGTTGCCTTGAGGGGGGATTTGCAGAGGAGGTCAGTGTTGATCACTGGCAGAGAACAATAGAGATCAAACTGTTCATAACCTCTTTCTTTGTCAGTGTCGCACCACCATTTCAAACTCCATGTTTTCCCCCCCACCCTCATTGTCCCCGTGTCTCTATCCGTCCAGTCTTCTGTAGCGTGACTCAGCCTATTCCCAGAGGAATAATCCTAAGCAGGGAGCAGCTCTGTTCTCACTGAGTGAAGCACGTGGGTTGTACACGTTAGGTCACACAACACAGGGCAGGTTTTAGCGTGGTTTACGCTCTACGAGTGCAAATCCAACAGATCAGTGGCCGAGAGTTGGATATGCAAAATGTCTTGCTCTTTCTAAAAGCATCTCCTCGTCATACCCTGCAACAATCAAACAGTCTTAATGATCCGTGGTCCAGAGCAACAGGTGAAAATTATATTTTCCTCCAAAGTAAACAATCATTTCTCCAGAGTAATACTGTGCAAAATGTTAACACCAATGCTCCTGATTGTTTTCAGGCTGCATTAACAAATCTGTGTCAATTAACAACTGTTTTTAAAAGAGACAAGGGGCCCAGTGAGCTGTGGTATAAAAAGCTACTGGTGCTCCGTAGGTGTGTCTCAGCTAGCAACCTGCAGGACACAATGAGATCTGACCTGGTGTGGGTCTCTTAAGGTTTCTGTCATTCTGACTGAGGTGACCATGTTCATGGATCATTAAAAACCACCTGCCATCCATCATTCAGTCAAAAGCAAAAAAATAAGAAATTAGCAAGGGGTTTACACACGATGCATGTGAACACACTTATCTGCATCCCTATGAAGGTGGTTATAATAGAGCATGTGTTAGTGTGTTTATGTGTGTGTATATATTTAGCTCAGTGTGGAGATTAGTGTGACCCAGTCAGGCATCCCGCAAGGGGGACAGCTGAGCACCTAACAGTGATGCAGCGATCTGGGAGATCAGACGTCACATGGAGACTGACGGGATAAGAGTGAGGAGCCACAGGACAACGAGCGCCCAGAGAGCTCACAGGCAGAACAGACACATGCAGATTTCAGTAATTCTCATGTGCATGATAAAAACATTTGGTGATTAGAACCCCCCCTTCTCATACACAGATTAGCACTCATAAGAATGCATTCAGATTAAATTTAATCAAGCTGTACCAAATTACACACGCTAAGATATTGTATCAGTCTCTGTCAGATTTTTTTCATTTAGATCCATAAATTATTGCATTTGAAAATTGGTGAAAAGATTACAAAGAAGGCTATCTTGCTATGTTAAAGACCGAAAAAATTAAATGCCTGTCTCATCTCCTTTCACTACCAATACCTCATTAGAAAGGGAGCTAGTCCATGTTTGCAATCCCTTTAATTCTGCTCTTTGGCCCGCACACGGCCATTGACAACTCGTGCTCGGCAAGTTGGCACCATCTTCACCCCTGCGGTGCCATGCTGTTGTCACTGCAGCTCCGGACCCTTGCTGAGACTTGGAGACTGGGAGCTGAGCTGACCCCAGCAACTTAACAGAGAGGACTAAATCAAATCAAGGGACAGCTCTGGGTTGCATTGGAGTCAGCAAAAGTGAGAGGACACGGTGACAGTGCAGTGTCACCGTGGTGCGGTCGTGAGCTCATGGGTCCATGGCAACACTGGTCCTTTGCATGGGAGACCTTTCTTTTTGCAATGTTACGAATGAACAGGCTCGACTAGTAGTACAGGAACGCAGGAAAAGCAAACTTCTTAATGTCTGAAGCTGCTGGGATTTCCTTTCTTATGACCTGACTGAAAATAAAAACCACAGAACAAGAGTGGGAAGGAGATTCCCTGCTTTCCCTGCACAATCCCTTATACTTCCCCTGAAACTAGGTCTAGCGTGCTATTAAATCAGATGATAAACTCAATTAATGAAAAATGCTGTGCTGTGCTGATACAAAAGCAACGAGGCCAGAAGGGGCAAAGTGGGACACAGTGATTTACAGCGTGACAGAAAGGGCAATGGGACGGGACCTTCAGGGGAGGTATAATCTTCATGTTTATGAGTAGAGGAAGCGTGTGATAAAACTTTAATTAAATAGGATTTTGATTATTTAGCAATTCATTATTTTATGTATGTGGTAAATTTGGTGATATGATCTTTCTACAGTGCAACTGGTTTTACACCAGATTCAGTGTAAAAATTATAAAATAGATCAAATGTAAAAAGAAAAGAAAATCTTTTTGTTTTTCTTTAGCGGCATAGAACTCTGAAGTGGTCCATTGCGTTGATGTCTCAGACTTTACTCAGTTCCCCTGTACATGGCCACACGGTGTGCGTTTTAAACATCAGCATGCAGAGACTTCAGTCACTTTCAATAATACCCTGAGGATGTTTGTGATACTGAATCGGCTCTTTGTACCAAACATTTTTTCTCTTTCTCCGGGCTGTGCCACACAAATTTAGTTAAATAAATACTGCACCTCTCTGGAACATAACAGTGAATATTAAGTGAGATACACAGTAAAAAAAAAAGACCAAGGTTTTTAGCTTCTCGTCTGAATGAAATGAGGAGTTTGTATCTGAAAAAGCAAAACCCTAAAAACATGTATGCAGATATGTCCGTCTAATCACTGACTACAAATGCTGCTCACAGCAAAGAGAAACCACTGTACAGGCCACACTGTCCCTCTTAGCAAATATCTTGCGATCAGATGAATACACCTGGATCTGAGGAAGCAGCCCGAGTTCGAGTGTTACGCAACATGACCTCTCCAAGGATGGATTAGCACACTAAAGCCATTTCCACTAAGCATATTTGGTTAGACCATTTTAATGCATCGGAGGGTTAATGTACTCTTCAATCCTGAGCAGGGCTTCAAAGGTCAATAGGTCAGATAAGGAGAGAGGAGAGGAAGGTAGTCAACAAGAAGGAGATGTGTAAGAGCAAAGACAAGGTTAGTGGCCAGCTCAAGGGAGGATGCATTTTGATAGATAGAGGAGGGTGCAGAGAGAGGAAGTAATTAAACAGTGCAACAAGACGAGGAATCACAGATAAGTGTCTGAACACAGGTGGTGACGGATGTGGAGGTGAGAAAAACTGATGTAGAAATGCAGCACAAACCATTCAAATCCCCACTTTACTCAAACTTTCCTCAGCTTGTTTCAGGAAACTACTTTCTGCTTGGGTTGCAATGTATTACTATGTTCCCCACTGAATCTGAACAGATGCATTTGTTGAAGTCCCTCAGTATCCTTCTTCTCCTCCCTGCCCATTTTTAAAAAGCGGTGCAAGTCCCAGATAAGTGCTGGTTCTTGCACAGGCCCTTTAACAGAGATGTAAACTGATTTATTTATGAGGCTTCGCAAGGACACAACTTTTAATGCATGAAAACATCAAGTAAAAGATGAGGCAGAGGAAAACATCATGTTGGGCTAGAAAAATAGATTCACTCTAACCCATTTATTTATCTCAGCAGCTCTTGTTGAAGTTTCCAAAGACCTCATGAAGTCGAAAAACAAGACTTCTTTATGGGAAAGAAAGAAAAAACATACTTCAACTCTGGACGTCTTTTGTTAAGACCTGGGTGTCACTTGACATTTTGCAATATAAGCGACACCAAATTACACAACAAAAGTTTCTGAAGAATAAAAACCCCAGATATGCTTTGTTAGTACGTTGTAGTTTTTCTTCTATTCTCTATTTATATGCAAAATGAATTGGTATTGACCATGACTGAGCTATTATTTGGGGAAGGGGCATCTGATCAAAACAAATCAGTGCTGGGTTCAGCATGTAGGCCACAAAGTCTTCACTGGGAGTTCAACCTACACGGTGAGGTGGTAAACACGAGCCAGTGTCCTGGGGTCAGCGGTCTCTGTTGGATTAGGGCCTAATAGACACCTGTGCCTGAGCAAAGAGCCTGGATCTGGTCTCTGAGGGGAAATACAAGCAGGTGGGACTGCACTTATCAGACTCATGGGAATGGTGGCAAAGTGTAGATCTATGTAAACAGGTCAGAAGTCAAAACTTTACATTGATCACTATAAAGGGTTTGGATGTAATGTATTTATGTTGCTGAAAATGTGCAGACAAAACTGTGACATGCAAAGGAGCAGTTATATAACATAATATTTTTTGGTTCCCTTTCAATTATGTGATATTATTCAAAGTATACACCAATATGTTGTGATTTTTACTTTAAAACAAGAGCTGCATTACATCGATTAGGAAATGAGCAAATGCTCGGATCTGCAATAGAAGGAACCCGCAGTGGTTAATATTTTCACTGGAAAAAGAAAACTACTTCCCTAAGATGATTCTACCTCTCGACATTGCACAGCTAACGACAGGATACTGACAGACAATTTTCCCTAACCCTATGTGGCGACCAACATTTCATTGTCAACATGATGACGGTCATTGTTAGGCTTGTCTCGGATGTTCAGCTCTCAGGAGAATGAAAGGACACCTAGTGACTAGCTGCTCACTCTGTTCAGCATCTCAACACAATGTACTGTGGGGGGAAAGTACTTGATTGTCAAAAGAGGTGTTGATGTATTATGATGTACATCCCAGAGGGACTACTCTGGAGCATCAGAAGTACAGTAATAGAAAAAGACAGAACACTCCCTTTCATCTATTTTCAGTTGGATTTATGTGTGATGCAAATGACATGTCGGCTGCTGAAGGTTAGCTGCTCTGTTTAAATAACATCATAAGAATAGTTTCAGAACAGTTTTGCTTATCAGGCTGATTTATTTTTAGTCTGAATTAGCAGCAACTCAGCTAGTTATTTGACATTTCAAACACCAAGCAAAACTATAAAAAAAAACATCTATACATTCATGAGCATTGAAGAGAACAGTTTACTGAAGCTCTGGTTAAGACCAACATTTCAGTCCAATTACCTGCACCAAGGACGTTATATTTTCACCGTTAACGACTTTGTTGGATGGTTGGTTTGTTTGTCGTCAGCTGGATTACACCAAAATACAGATTTCTGCTAGACTTGGTGAAAGGATGGCACATGGGCCAAGAAAGAACCAATTGGGCGGATCTGCACAAAGGGACTGATATAGGATTTTTCTTTATGCCTTTCTCAGAATAGAAAACTGACGTGAAAGTGAAATGTAGGCTTGACATTTTTTTCTAGGAAACCGAGCTACATGAAAATACAAAAAGCATAGACTAGTATGACACATGAGACTGAGTCAGAAAGAGCAGCGCACCAATACATGTATACATTAGTCTCTTTGAAGTGGATACCTTGTAATTACCTGTCACACTCACCGAAGAAGAATTAGACACAGGAGGACAAACCTTTCTCGGAAATGCATCATAGGCCTTGAGAAACCTTTTAATTAGCTGAAGGAGACCGTGAGAGCTTTCAGAAGAGATGATATGGCTAGACAACAGCTGAGCTTCACCAACAACATAAGACTCTTTTATCCAAGTGCCCTTGTAAATCAAACCCCTTTATCCTGGCAGGGGCAGAGCCACACTTGACAAGAATACAGACCTCTACACATCCACCCTGTTCTTAACAGATATCCGACAGCTTAAGATCTAACCTTTACCTTAATGCATTGCCTGTAATGGTCCGTGTCCAAAAAATACATCCCTTCAGACGCTTACATTAGCCATGATCACAGGACACTCGGGTCTATCCATCACAGGAATAATGCTCCAACTCAAGGATGCTGGCAGGTGTATTGATCTTGGCAGGAGCAGACACCTAAGAGATGAATTCATGTTGCATTTCTTGTGCATGTGCTAATTCATAAAATGACTTGAGCCAATTTACATGAAAGGACACTCGTCACAAGCAACGACAAGTGGTCAATGACGGCACTGTCATTCAAAGGACGGGACGGTGAGAGGAAGTGACTGCCTTTTCTGCGGAGTATGCAGCTTTAAAATACAAGGGAAGGTTGTCTAAATGTAATGATAGTTCTTTCAAAAAAACTACACAAAAGACTAATGAGACGAGTTTTTGCCTGAAGAATGAAAGAGCCCAGTAAGATGAACTGAGCTTTCTGCATGGATCCGATTTGATACAAGTTACCAAAATCGTTTTACAAGATATCTCCATCCAGACAAGAACACAAAAAACGACTACATTTTGACACATTCATTTGCACTGAGAGACTGTTCACACCGACACCTCTTCAACCACTGGACCTAGACTCTGCTCCTCATATTCCTTTTGGCCGCAAAAAGGACCAATATTACTAGAAATGAGATCGTGGCCTCCATGGTAGTAAAGTGAAAATGTGTCAGACAACAGGAAGAACAGATCCCTTCCTCCAGGCAAGTCAAACAGACTGAGAAACAACAAAGCAAATAACAAACAAGACAGACAGAAGAGGCCGGGGTTCACTGTTCTAAAGCACATTTTATAACTTGGCAGGATACTATATACCAAATTCTTTAAGAGTCCTTTTCCTTGGTGTTGGACTGTAAACAGCAAACTGCTTTTTCTCCTGCCCTCATCATAACTGTGATGGAAAGGGATGTGAGTGAGTGAAAGCACAGATCTATCATAAATTTGACAGAATTCAGTGGGCGATGTGATTTCCACTTCTTTCAGAAATCCCAAATTATGCATTGGGTGGAGAAGTGATAGAAATCATATTTCAAAAAGGCATTCATTTATTGCTTTAAATCCAATTTAGAAATGGAAGTGGAGAGGACGTTACTACATATGGGCAGACGGCAATGGGGAAATGCATTTTACTCCCAGTTTGAGCATCAAATATGAAAACCATCTTGATAGTTAAAATCTAAAGTTGTATGTGTTTATTAAATGCAACTCGGTGGTAGAATTTCTATCTTTGCGAAATCACACAAAAATGGAGGTGCTGCAGGGTGATCATCCATTAAGTCCATTAGAATTAAAACAAGTTGCATATATCTCCACCAGATGAAGGGAAGAGAGTCAAAAACATTTGGGTCAATAAAACATTGTGAGCTGTTTAAATTGTGATGGTCTCACAGATGAATGGCAGCCAAATAGTGAAGATGTAAAATATGACATCTTATATAAAAAGGCATGTGTGGTTATAAAGTTACGTTTGAATCACTGGTAGGAAATCTGTTGCAACTGCATCAACAGGGATGCAATTAGAAAACCCAACAGCAAACTCTGTTATCATGCAGCTTCTCTAACAGTGAGATTAGTAATTTTAATACACAATACCATAAAAAGGTATAAGTCATTGTGAATAGGGGGCTGATGTCAAATATACATGTAAAAAGGTGTGTAAATTAGAGTTGTGCAGGTTTAAAGCTCCTCTGCAGTGCATACACGAGAACAAAAGGGAAATTTCAGTACTTGGACCAGATTCAAGTGGGCAGCGTTAAATGACATTTCTGCTTCAGTCACTCTCTGTAGGGATTCATCCACTCTCCCCCTCAGCTGCCGTATGGAATGCTGACTCAGCACCTTGCTCCATCTGACGAAGAGTTATGCTCACTGAAAGAAATAAAGCAACCTGTGTGCAGTTTCCACTTGTTCCAGCCCTGCTCTACACCGACGGGAATATTCAAACACGTGGTGAGCAACAGACCCGGACATTACTCCGCTGACCTTTCGAAAAACAACTGAAACGGTCTCCAGTGCACCGGTGTTGGGAAGCTCGGGAGAGTTTAACCATGGTAAGAGATAAGATCCCAGGGAGTGAAGCACTGAGGTACTTTGACTGAGGAACAGCAGGGAGAACTAGTGCAAGGTGTCAACCACGAGTTAGTCAAGTCTAGTCTAATCAAATCAGTAAATTTGCCAGAGGTAGAAAAACTAAAAACTCAAGACACCCACTGACAAAAACCTGCCCTAAATCTGTCAAGCTTAACAGCTTCAAGGACATTGTTCTGCACCTGACACTGCAATCGACAAGCTTGGATAAGGAAATGTTACACTTCAAATCCATTTCTTGAACACCCGAGTACCGACAGGAAAATAATTATCATTTGCAGTGACTTGCATTCCTGGTGTAAAGGGGGGAGAGGGTTTGAGAAGCATGTTCTAAGAGGATCAATGGGATCAATAACCTAACAGCATTAAGCTAAATGAAGGAATCTGATGTTTTGCTGTGGTTTATAATGAAGATTTTAATTTGAATAGGGTCAGATGAGCAGGAAGACTAAGTACAAACGCTGTATTGTGTTATTGAGGAGTTTTTGAGGTAAAGATTCCTGTCTAAATTATGATGGTTGCTTAATAAAATACTGCTTAACAATTTTGGCACATGATCGAGAGGATATTCCTGTAGAAAAATGTATGACTACCACTGAAATGGGCAGGTACTAGTTGGTAAGGTATATCTACAATAAAATAAAGATCCTCAGAATGCCACACTAACTTTCACAATAATTTCTCTCAGAATTGTCTGTTCTTTTCAATGATCCTGAACACATTTTCTCATTTAACTCTTCTTACCTCGCTGTTGTGTCCTCTGAGGTTAAAGTTCACTCTCTGTGGAGTGGGCCGGTCCCGTCGACAGTGGCTGGACGTGAACGTGACCCCAACGACTCCTCGGCCATTCCCAGTAGCCAGCCAGCCCTCCTCGTAGTACCGCTTCCTGCACACCGGCTTCTCCTTCTCACTCTTGGGCACCCGGCCCTTCCAGGACAGGCAAAGGATGTTGGAATCGCTGCAGAGGACAGGACCATGCTCCACGGCGGCGAACATCCCTGCAGCTCTCTACACCCCAGTGGATGAAAACAGTACCAGGCGGGAGGTCAGGAGGTTCTTTGAGGGAGGGTCGGTACCGTTATGAGCTCCTCTCCTCCGCTGAGGTTACTGGTTCGGTGTCGGATGCGAGACAACGGCAACGGTGCATAGTACTGGCGCTTTCCCTCTGCTGTCTCCTTGATTTGCAGTACAGATTGAGGGTGATCAGTAAAAGCACAAATGAGGTTGTTGAATTAGGGACATGTACCCAGATGGGATGCATACACAACAAAAGGCACTCATTCAAGTCATTGTGATGTGTTTGATCAGTAAGCTGCCTCTCTGATGACGTCTCAGTAACAAGGCAACAGATGGGGGAATCGCAATAAATATTTAGAAATCCTCTGTGGTAAGTTCCAGACTAGTGTCAGCTGATCAAAAACAAACATCCACAAAAAAGCTTGTAAACTCTCGCAATCCATTCAACACAACCCAGCGCTTCCAGTTTGACGTGAGTGAAGTGTCAGTCCAGTTCAGGGTGTCATTTCTCGGCTCCACATCCTCCTCATACGATCCAGGCTGAGTGTGAGAGAGAGGAGGAGCAGGGTCTCCTCTCCATCAGCTGTCAACCCCTGGTAACGTCATGGCATCTTTTTAACCCGCCCCGGGGATCCCATGGAGGACTGCTGTAAAAAATAAAACAAAGGCTGTCGTTATTACACATAAATGGCCGCTCTCAAATAAAGAAATGTGTAGTATATACAAATGGCTGAGTCTTATTATGAAAAGGGGCTGAACGCACTCACCTGCCGCCTAAAGCCATTAATTGAAATACTAATGCGTTTGCTTAAAACGCCCTCACTTACCATTACTTATATCTCCCTGAGCAACCACTTTACCTCGAGGATTAGCCTGCTCGGCGAAAGGATATTTAACTAAGTGATGAATTATTTAAAAAGGACCATGCATCATTTCAGCTCTAGTTTCATTAAGATGCCGGATGGAACAAAAGGGGCCTTAGGGGCTAAAGTGGGAAACAGAGGAGCTGTAAACAACAACAACAAACAAACAACGTGATAAAAAAAAGGTAGGGAGGGAAATTAAATCCAGACAGTGGCAGTGGCGAGAAATCAAATGAGGACAAGACAGAGACGGAGCAGCAGGCTCTGACTAATACAATGAGAAACGATTGATGAAAATATCAATGCCATTTGGATTAAATCACTGTAATACACGGTTTCACATCCACATACATTCAAGTAAGCAGTCGAAACAAAAACACGAAAATATTCCCGTCTGGTGTCACGTCACCGTTAAGTGATGCTACATGACAACCAAATACGGCTGAAGCCCGTGAGACGATGCCCGAAACCGACATCCCCGCGAGCTAGCCGCAGCTAGCTAGACCCTGGATCCAGAGCTCCGTGGGTCTCCACAGACCAAAACATGTCCGCTGCGGGATTAATACATCCACGTTTGATTAATCTACTTAAACGCAGTGATGTCAAAACAACCTGAGCTGCTACTGGGAGGAGGAGGGGGAGGTAGCTACCGTCGGCTGCCTGTGTTGTCTCCTCCACAAAGAGCAGCAGCAGTCAGGGGTGTAGCTATCCGGCTAACCCAGCAGCTAACGCTAGCTGAGCCTGAACACACATCGGCGGAGAGGCTGGCTCCGTCCGACCGCCGCTGGCGCTTCATTCGCTAGCCAGGCGACGGCTAGCCCGTTAGCAATACTGTTTATCCCGGTGGTTCTTGGCGGTAACACACATGTAATAACGATAACTATACGAGGGTGGTGTGGAGGACAACGGGGGGAGTCGTGTCGTCAGCGGGAGAAGCATGAACGGCCGGTGGAGCGCTTACCTCGGTCGTGTGCTGCTGTTGCTGTTGCCGCTGCTGGTGGAGGTGGTGGTGTTTGTGATGCCGCTGCTTCCTCTGCCCGCAGACTGTCGCTGCTGCCGCTGAACCAGGGCCCAGACAGCTGGGTCACGTGACAGCCACGTGATTCTACCCAATTAAACGCTCAGGGCTCCATCGCTAAGTGTTTTGACTTTAAGCTCATCTTCTGTCAGAAGAGGAGGAGGAGGAAGAGCAGACGTGTTTTTCCTCCTCATCGTCAAGCTGGGAACGATTCGTCTGTTTAGTCTGCCCACTAACACACGGGGAGAAGAAGTATTCACGTCTTTTACCAGAGTGAAAGGTTGATGTGATGACACTCATTTCAATTTGAAGTTGATCTGATGTAAGCTCTGGTACAAGTACCTCAAGGTAAAAAATGTGGAATATGGCCACTAAATGCAAAATAGCAGTCTTCCTGTTGCGTTTTTAAAATTGCACCTATAGACTTTTTTGTTTGTCTGGTCATGATACACGTGTAGTATATGGGTGCAATTTGAAAAACGCAACAGGAAGCCTGCTATTTTGCATTTAGTAGCCATTTTGGCCATATTCCACATTTTTACTTTGAGGTACTTGAACCAGGGCTTACATCAGATCAACTTCAAGTTGAGATGAGGGTCATCACAACAAGATGGAGATACAAACAACTCCAATCCTGCATTAAGAGTGAGCGAAAACCAAGGTGAAATGTTTAGTCAAAGCGTCTTTGTATAATTCAATAATTTCTAGATAGCTTGCAATAAAATGTTCGAATACAACTCAATAAACTGTACTTTCTGTGTCAGTAAACCAACTAGCACCACTGATGTATGCCTCAAGCGTTCACACTAGGTCTATAGATAGATAGATGGCGTGTAGGACTGCGTGTCAGTCAAATTCTCACTTTAACTTAAACTGTACATTTGAATGTGGAGATTAATAGCAAGAGTATTCACAGTAACAATGATTTAGCAATGAAATGACACCTCACTCACACACACGGTGTCAGTACCTGAACCTAAACACACATTTGCTCTTAAAGGAACTCACTTCCAGATCCCGTGCTTCAATGGGATAGCTTCGCAGTGCGTGAAGTCATACGTAATAAAGAAACGCCCAGAAGGGATTGCAAATTCAATCACAGAATCCTATTGACAGACTGAAAGCTGGCATTGTCTGCCAGCCTGATTTATTGCCAGTAGAGCCATCACCATTGAGATAGCCTTTCAAATTATAACATCCTACAAGATCAGAGAAACTGGGCATAGTGATTTCACACAAAGTATGCTGGAATAAAAATGCAGGTAGTAGTATGTCCGTTATAAATCTTTTTTAATCCTTATTCCACTTTGCGACTTGTTATTATCATTTATCTGACTTTATAAAACTATTCTTTACAAGCATTTATGAGGGGTGCCCTGTTTCTTACTTGAGGCCCTGTCAACCAAAATGTAACGTGCACGTAGCTGTAAACCCTCCAGTCCTCACGGGGGCAGTGTTGTAACGTGATCATTTTCTCATGTCCTTCCTTTCCTTCTCCAAAAAACATGGCGGCTCCCATGGCTCTCAGGCGAGAGATTGTTTCTCTGGCAAGGATTCTCACAGGAATCTCACATTTGGTAAAGTAACAATTAACTTATTTGCCTCTCACAACAACTAGGGAACAAATAACTAACCCGACGATTGTTTCGGGCGGAAATGGTCATTTAATCTCACAATATGGCAGTTCTATGGTGGTCACACAGTTAATGTCATCTCTTAATGTCTACTAATGTAAATGTATTTGTTTCCAGGGACCGACAGCTTTGGGCGCCCGTTCGAATCACAAGAAATATAATGTTATTAGGTTGGTATCTGTATTTATTTATTCTACTCTTGTGGCTTAAGTCTGTGTAGAGAAATCACGGTTAGAAACACAAACAACCTTTTATTCAGTAATGATTTTTCCATTTCTGGTAAATGAGAAAGAAGTCATCATTAAAGCCCAGAGGTGTATAAATGTGTGCATTACATATCTATTATTTTTAACAATTAGTTACAAATTGCCTAAGTAGCATTGCACTTTTGCTATTGTTATTGATTTGATATAGCATCTTTAATTGAATAAAGCAGTCCATAAATGCAGAAGGAGATTACAATTTTAATCTTTATAAGCAGTGTTTGTGGCTTTATCTAATCTTTGCATCATTTAAAATATCCTATTATCTGTTCTGGAATGATAGGGAGGCAAACACATGGACACAAATCTTTCTGCCTAGCTGCAATCAACATTATGAACATTTCATTCAATGCAGGAGGAGTATGCACCGTGTTTGCATTTACAGTTGCAGTCAGTAGTTTGAAAATCAGGATTGTCTGTGAAGCCCAAAAAAAAGCTATGAGGCATTTTGGAAACAATCGTTAATGTGGCAGTAATGATTCACTGCTCGATCTCTGCAGGTCCAATCTTCCACTGACGCCCAGCACTTCCTTCCACACGGCAACAGTGTTGTCATCAGCACCTTCATCAGTAAATTACCAGCAGAACACTTTATTTACTTCATGCTGTTTTTTAACTGCTCAATATTAGAATAATTAAAAAGTGGGAATTTCACTAATTTTCTCCCCCATGCAGATCACTGTCACAGAAGAGCCTGATGCGCTGTTTCAGAAGGTGTCAATTCTGGTCAAAGGACATGACACGGCCGTCCTGGACAGCTACAAGTTTTTTGCCACAATGGCAGCTGAAGAGCTCGGTATCACCGTCAGCAAAGTGTACGTCTTAACAGAGTTACCCTGCTCTACATTAGAAATGACGGCCGTTTAATGAATGTTCATAATGTGTAACCTGATAAATGCCGTCATTTTCATGAGGCTTTTCCTCTGCAACAGTTATGAACCTGCCAAGGAGATAGACAGATTCACACTGCTGAAGTCAGTACACATCTTCAAAAAACACAGGGTCCAGTATGAGATGAGGACACACTACCAGTGCATTGAGGTAAGGAGTTTAAACCCTGTTTGATTTAGTAACTTAAACATTGACAGTTAAAAAGTGCTTAGGCTCCATTAAAGCAAACAGGCATTATTCAACTGAAGACATTAAGCTCTTCTTGAAACTTGAACCCCTATATACCCAATGTACATCCTATTTTTACCTGGTTAGTCTTCTCATCACTGTGTGATCATGTACCATGTTTGATATTGCTTATCTTTCAAGATTATTGCACCTATTACAGCTGGACCACCTGCACAAGTTATATTGTACTTTCCAGTCTGATTCCACAAAAAATCTGTTTGAGTACAAATCTAATTTGGGAAAGTAAATAAAAACAAACTTGTGTGCACCTTTAGAATAGGACCCATTAAAGTGATAATTTTTGCCAAAGGGTTATAAAGCTACGTCTCAATATTTACAATGGTTCATGATAACTAGGTCATTAGTTTAATTTGTCCTTCTCTCGTTTTGTAGTTGTCTCATATTACTGGCTGCACAGCACAGGCATACCTCGAATACATCCAGAGGAACCTCCCTGAAGGAGTCGCCATGGAGGTGACAAAGGTGTGACGCTGCAGACTCCTGCTTTGCCTAATTTTGAATCACACATTTAATTTGGCCTGTGGACCACAAATGTCTTAATTTATTAATTTCTCTCATCTTGGTTCTGTTAATGTTTTCAGACTGCCATGGAGAAGGTTCCAGATCACATACTGGAACCCATGTGGAAGGACCACCCCATAGAGGACAAGCCCAGCCAGTGAATGACGGGATGAACAACAGGAGCTTATTGGATGTCTTTTGTCAAACAGCATTGAATATGTTGGGGAGACATTAAAAATGCAATGCTATTAAACACAAACTCCTGAATTGCTTTAATATATTTTAAGAGACATTATCAAACAAAGCCTGAAATGAAAAATGTCCTTCAGATATGTCCCCAGGTGTTGTCACATGTCTTTATGCACTCGTCGTTTTGTTGTCATGTCTGATGGCTAAACAATGTGAAATCACTTGTATGTTTCTTTTCCCAATAAATAACTTTTTGCATTTATTGACAACTTTGAGTTGCATTTAAACTAGTTAGTCACATATTCAAGTAGTTCTACATTAATACCACAATTTCTTTCTTCTGCCATCTTCCATGATATATAGATTACCCTGTATACAGATTTACCGTAAATCACAGGACACAGCACACAAGATGTTTATTTTTGCATTTATTGAATAATTAGCCAACGAGTTTAAGGGAAAACAAAGGCAACTGGATTAAATGTTACTTTCTGTATAACGTTGACAGCAACATGGAATACTCTTTCTTAGCTGCTCATACTTCAAACTTTAATATATATGGCTCCATTTACATAGAGTTTAGCCCAATTTCCTTCACTTACATTTTATGCTGTCATTAGAGAAAACACTAAGACATGAATCATAAAGGCAGTAATACTCTTAAAGGACTTCTCTTCCTGCATACTTCCCTACATGCTTTATGATTTATCGTGAGGTGTACTGACCATTCTTTTTAAGAGATTTCATGGTATTTTCATTTAAATCAAGCAAAAATTATACATTTTGTTTGTCTCTTTATAAATAACTACAAAGTACCTGAATGTCTGACCGGGCCAGGTGTAAATCTGTTGTTGTTCCACCTTCCATTCTGAAAGAGAATCTCCAGAAAACGAGAGAAAGGGTTTTAGGGATTTAGACACAAGAGGAGGCTCACCTTTTAAATTGAAGAGACGGACCTTCCGCTGTACAGCCGATGTTGAAGGAGGGCAAGAGATGTGAGGAAGGGGCCTGGTATTCCTAGGGGCCCGGGAGGGAGGTTAACTGTACTGTGTGCCCCCTTTCAGG
This sequence comes from Pleuronectes platessa, assembly GCF_947347685.1. Classification (NCBI taxonomy): domain Eukaryota; kingdom Metazoa; phylum Chordata; class Actinopteri; order Pleuronectiformes; family Pleuronectidae; genus Pleuronectes; species Pleuronectes platessa. The sequence goes on from NC_070642.1 coordinate 16,415,503, forward strand.
AGACGACAACAACAGTCAGTCTGTTATATATCAACCAGAGGGGGAAAGGAGATGGGACTGCAGAGGCTTAAAAGGCAGAAAAATTGACAGAAAGTGACAGAAAGAGACAGAAGAGGGTAGAGTGCAACACCTGTCTGCTTGTCCTGTCTGGGCTACTGTAAAAAAACATGTCTGCCTCCGTAGAGAGGACCCGCTCCTGAGGTAAATGCATAGTATTAAAAAAAAGTGTCGAGAAATCACATCTGATTGGACAACGTTAGCTGATTACAAACTGGTAAAAACACCACTACGATTATTTTATACCAAATTCCTGCCAATAGATCCCCTTTACCTAAGTCTTACAAACTGGACCTTTAAAGTCAGTCTTTGGTCATATCAGAGTGATTATCCTTTGCAGATGATGTCCTCCTTTTAAACATGCTACCACTGTAACTCAGTTATTTCAACGCCTTGTAAGTTGGAGTTGTTTTGTATCTCTGCAACTAAAGATGCAAGTATTGAATTATTTTTTCTGCTACATTACAGCCCTCAGCAAGTCTACAGATATGACTCAGTAGGATTCACTGAATGCTTGTAAACGATTATGTTCATTAAGGGCGCTAGGTCCTCCACACTCATCCAAACAGTTCTATAAAATCATGTGCATCTTTGCAGTGTCATGGTCTTTACATGGATCCTTAAAAATATGAAACAATGTTACTGTGCCACTGAGAGCAGCACTAGTTCAGATATGTTGTAAATTGTAATGACAAGTCTAAGAATTGTTTGTGAATAAACCAAAAAAGGAGAGGTTGAGTTTATTTGAATTTTTATTTTTTTTTCATCTTCACAACTACGTCATATGCCTTGACGGTTCTCATAAAACACATTCACAGGTTCACCAAAGTTATGTTAATCACAGTGAATAAAGTAGTTGTGACACAGTAAAGAGTTATTTCTTATCCTTAACTGAAGCAAATACCAATAGAATTTGCTTTCATTTATAAATGCCACTAGATTTATATGTATATATTTCAGTATACTAATCATTTTTAATGCCTTCTGCTTTTTTGTCATTACAAAATAGACTGAAGGAGACAAACATGAAAGTTCCAAACAGCAATACTCATAACTTAAAAATAGCTGCACAGTAATGATGTAATATATAAAATTTAATAGAATACTTGACAAGTGGAATATTGTCTGATAAGTTGGAAGTGTGGGAGTGTTAAACAATTTTTGTAGTACTGCTTGGTGAGGTTATAATACATCAGTAACAAAAGGAAAGGTCAGGGAGGTTCAAGGTGTTAACATTGTTGCCTGAGGGCTGTGATATGCATTCTTTGATTTTTTTTTTCCCCCTCCACCCTCAAATAAACATCCTCACCCATTTTCTTTGTCTTTATTAAGAATCAGTAAATTTTCTTAAGGCTCACAGGGTGACTGTTATAAGAACTACAGAACATTTAGCTCTTTCTCAACAATTTCCCAATAATTCCTACAGTATAAACCAGATTTACAGGTAGCAGAAGGTGAGAATGCCTTTACATTAAATGTGGAGGCATTTCATGAGTCCTGGTTTTGTCGTTAGCCATTTCACATTATTTATTTGTCAGTAGACAATATCAATAACCAGACATTTGGCCACAGAGTAAAGATACTTATAGACTTTGTATAACACATAGTTCAGGGGTGTTTCGTTCACTGTACCACCTTAGGCCCCTCTAACAAGTGCTTTTTGTTTATGTTTTTAGGACAAGCTGTGTTAAAAGCGCCGGCCACCAGGGGGCCCTGGCCACCTCTGGCCTCTGCCAGGTGGGGGGTGAGGTGGAGGAGAGACTGGTCCATTGTGATAGCTGTGTAAAAGGATAAAATCACATATTGGATTCTTGGCTTAGGCCAATAGTGGTACAGTCTGATAAGTGCAACCATCGGAATTAATCCAGTCAGGGAGGTTTTCCCCTCTGAACTAACTGTGCACGTTTGAAAGTTAAATACAGTGAAATCTGCTCCACTTTCATTGTTTCATGCACTATTTGAGAGTCTGGCTTCAAACAGCAGTGAGGATGTTTTCCTATTTACAAATTAAATTAATATACTTAAACTCAACAACTATTTGGGCATCCTTTATTCTTTTTGGTAGAAAAACTGGCAGACGAATGAAATGAGTAAAAGTAAAAAAATTAAGGGACAGGCAGGGCTGTCCCTTTTTTATAGTCTTTTGATCGCAGTAACATGGATTTAAAGGAACACTGGTGTAAGTGCGTCTCAATTAAAAATCTTAAAGTGGCGCAGGCCAAGTGTAGAGAATTGGGACTTGCAAAGCTTAAGAATGATACTTAGAAAAAAAATCACAAAAATTTGAGCTCTTACCCTCTGGCTCCACGGGGGTGGAAGTGGCGTGGATGTCCATGAGGTGGCATGCCACGCCCTCTTGGGTGAGGTGGTCGTCCTCTGAAACCAGGATGACCCAGAGGAGGGGGTGGAGGGGGTCCGTGCCTACAGAGAAATATAATAGCAACACAAGAAACCATGTTCATGCACATTTTGTCATTAAAACTAACCTAAAACCTGATGTAGTGAGAAACTTTGCCACTTCCTGCAAGGCAGGTGTAACATCCACTCAATTGAGGCAAAAAGCATGAGAAGGCATGGCTAATAATTAGTATGCCAACTCCGGCCACTTTACCCAGATAAAACAAGTCACCATTTTGGGAGCATTTTGGCTCTGTTTAGCTGCCAAAGCAGTTGTACGTGTGTGTGTGTGTGTGTGTGTGTGTGTGTGTGTGTGTGTGTGTGTGTGTGTGTGTGTGTGTGTGTGTGTGTGTGTGTGAGGTGGTTACCTGGGCGGGGGTGGGAAGAGGCCTCTGAGGTGCATGGGAGGCATTGGTGGAGGAGGAGGGCCCATACCCATTGGTCCCCCCCTACCACGATGACCTCTGAGGTCTGGGTAAGGACGCATCCGCCCCATTCCCCTGCAGAGGAAAGGCATTAAATGTAATTTACCTAAACCAATAACGCCAAGAATTGTAACGGTACCTAAATAAAGCTCTCATCAGTGGTAGTTTTAAAATGCAGTTCCTTTTGTCACCAGACTCTGTGATTACAATGAAAGAAACTGTACCTCATGGGTGCAAATCCATTCATGCCTCCATCCCTCATTCGACCCCTTCCATGTCCAGGTGGACCGAACCCCTTCATGGTGCCTCGCCCACCACGCATGAAACCACGACTCATCCGACCCCCTCGACCACGGCCTCTGAACCCACGACCCCTGAGGAAATAAAAAAAATATACATATACATATATATATATGTAGCATGTCCAGGTTTAATTTTAGTGTCTCAATTGACTGTGCTCTGCATGCAGGTTAAAAACCATTGTGTATCGTTACATAAGATGCTTTCAGACATGCCCTGTACTCAAGATTAGCTTAGAATCTCCGGCTGCAATGTTCATGTATGAAAGGAGTGCGAGTTACCCTGGAGGTCATTCCTGAAAAACAGCTATGGAGTAGAATAGTTCACAGAACAACAGAACAGACCTGAATCTTTCGGTTACAGGTTTCTCAGGTTCCTCCTTGGAAATCTTTGGAGTTTCTGTCATCTTCTCCTCTGTGTCTGCATCCATCTGTAATGATTCAGGTTAATAATAATAAACAGAACACAATGCCTATTTAACATCCTTGAATTTCTTACACACAAAATATATTAGATAAACTGGCTGTCCCATGAAAAAGACTTGCATGTAAACGTACGCTCTGCAAAATGTCTTAATCAAGCTCTGCAGAAAGAAAAGAAAAAATAAAAGGCAAATTCATGCCGAGGTTAATTCTGAACTCCCTGCAGCAGGAAGGTAATCAAGCGTGATGTGAACAAATGGCAGCCTCCTTCCCCAAAGTTTTTTCTTGAGAATGCATAAAATAAATCCAGTAAAAGACTTGTTTTGTGCTTAATCAGGTCTTGTGTTATATTGATATATAATTTTCAGCAAACATGACAAATGATCAGAGCAAAACTCGGCTCAAACCGATTTCATGAACAAAACACATTTGGAATGTGGAAGTGCAGGAGACGAGCAGTATGAATCTGCAGCAGCTGTCAAGATAAACCAGAATTCTAAAAGGAATGTTTCCAGCATCTTGTGTAATCTTTGCTAAAGATTTTGAAATTAAAAGTGACGTTTAAACCAACGAACAAGATATTTTATGTTGATTTCACTATACACATTTTGTTTAACACAAATTGCTTCATTTAATTTCAGTAGCTGCAATATATTGCGTTGCACAAAAGTGTCAGTGAAAGCCGACACTTGCTTTCCGACAAGAACTTTTTGATGTTGTATAGGATATTTTTTTAAATATTCACTGAACAACTAATGTAGGATTGTGGTTTAATGATGTGATGTGTTGCTTCAAATGTCACCCAACAGATAAAAACATAATATTCCCAAACCGAACGTGTCCAACCTGACTGCAAGCAAATTATTCATAATCCTAAAGCCCTGAGCACTAAAATGCAGAATCACCCACAGCTCGAGTGGAGAGGGGAGATTGTTGTGATGAGTGAGAAAGCTGCAGGAATGACGTTTGGGCGTTAAGCACGAAACTGCCACTTAACATACTTGGAGAGAGGGGCCTCAGAGTGTGTGTGAGTTTCATCAACACCTTCGTACGTACACACTGTCTTAAGTAGAGCCGACCAATATGGTTTTTTGAGGGCTGATGCTGATACAGATATTAGGGGATAAAAATAAAATGCCAATGATGGATGATTATGCCAAAAGCTATTCTTCCAATGATGTTACCAAAAGGCTTCATTTGATCTTGAGCTTATCCATGAACTTCATTATAATTAAAAAGCAAGCATATGTACATGTGATGTTGGTGAGTTGTATTATGATATAATAAAAAGGCATTTAAAATACTCCTAACACTCTAATGACGTATTGATAATCACACATTCGACTACTCACTGAAGTGTGTGCTTAACCTGCTGTGCTTTGTCTCATATGTTGTGTTGTTACTTTGTGTTATTTATTGCACCTGTCTGATTACTATTCTGTATATAGACTTATAAACAAGTTGTTTTATTTTAATATCAGGTTGCCATTTTATAAACTGTCCAGGGACAACAGATGGGAATTAGCCCTGTTGAGCTAACTCTGCCTCATTACAGTCATTTTGCTCACATTGCATTTCGAATGGGTGCGCACAGCTGGCTGAAAGATATTTGCAAGGGGCTAAAGAGGCCCAGGCTAATTCCTGGAATAAACACAGACAGTTGCTCCATTACTAACAGTGTTCCGGGCGGTGTCTAATACTTGCAAAGACCATTTCATTATTACTAATAGGAAATAATCAGCTTGAGAACATGTGTGTGGTGGCTAAGCGCTGTAGAAGAAAGGGGCGTTTCTGTGCTTCTTTTAAACGCGTAAAGGCAGAATTGACTTACTTCAGTTGGTGTTGCACTCGAGGTAGATTCGACTTTTCGGCCAATTTAATCGCTAGGAAAAATAAAACTTCATAAGAAAAATGAAAAAATAAAAAAAAAGATGTAGAAAAATGCCAACAGCTGGTGTCGCCCCCTCAGCTTTGAAATGGCGGCGTCGGGAGCAGACTAATCCCAGGTTGAGATTTCTTCCTGACAAACCACATTATGTGCAAAGTGGGAGGAATGCCGGTGTCTGATTGGTTGTTTGTCACTGTCACTCAAGGCTGTGTTTGCTATGCTGGCCTTCTGATTGGAGGAACGGGGTTGACGCGTGTTCCTCCCTGAAGACCGTGCATGAACACAACACAAACATTTTATTGTCGATGTTTCCGCAGAAAACACGTGGATTCGCTTGAAAACATGAGGAATTGAAAACAAGTATTGTGTGTTTTATGCGTGGGAAAGAATATTTATTATTTAACAACAGCACACATGATTTCATATCGCTCACACACACAGCAACACCTCAATAACCACACAGCTATCACATATCTAAGGATTGTTTGAATAAATATGATGTTCCTCTACATTATAACACAAACATGAGGATATTTCATTTCTCTATGTTTCATATTCATCAACATATACATCTCAACTTTGTTTCAAAACACAGAATTCATCATTTCAACAAAGGACAGTTTCATGTCCAAACATACTCGCCAAGTGCCCGTTTAACAATATTTACATCATGGGAAGGGCAACAAAAAAAAAAAAAAACGTTAAACCACATTGACTGACATTCGTGTTTTCATAAAGATGTGGCACTGTCCATCAGATATATAAAACCAGCTCCATCAATCCATCCAAATGTCCAGGGGAGGATAAGCCCTAGTGCGTAAAAGTGGTCCATGACGCGTCCGTTACGCGCGGCCCAGGATGTCTGAGAGCTTGTTGATGTACTCGATGGTGTATTTCAGGGTCTGTATCTTGGTGAGGGGCTGTCCTCTCTTGCTGTAGTCGGGCGGCAGATAGTCGCGGAGATGGTGCAGAGCCTCCGCGAGACTCCTCATGCGCATCTTCTCCCTCTCGCTGGCCTTCATGCGTCTTTTGGTGGACATCTTGGGTTTGCCCTGCCGCTGCGCCACCAGAGCCGCACCGCGTCCCCCGAAGCCAAACGGGAAATCCTCGTCGTCCCGATGATGCCCGCTGGAGTAGCCCATCTCCGGCGAGGAACACATGGAGTCCATCGAGGACACCGGCGAGTCGGACTGGAGCGAGTCCCCTTCTCCAAAAGCGCCCTCACAGCTCTTCCACTCGGACAGCATCTTCGCTGCAACCGCGTCCATGTCCATCTTAGAAATATCCAAAGCGTCTCTCTGACATGCAGGCGTCTGTGAACTGGATTTTGGCAAAGGGTTCTTATACGTACGCAGATCTCCGGAGGTTTATGGGTTCACAGCTCAGACGCAAAGGGGGAAAAGAAAAAGTTCAAAGAAAACCCCAAGTGACAAAATGCAACCTTCCCGAAGGACGTGGTTCTTTATCACTGGGGTGTGAATAAGGCTAAATAGACGGATAATGTGATAGAAAGAAAAATAATTAGATTCCTTTGGTGGGAAATTACTCTTTAAAGTCTGCACGGCGACAATTATCACTCTGATGTGATGTGTCTAATGAAGAAACAGGAGGCTGCACTTTCACCTGAGACCTTCACACCTCTCTGACAAGTCAGGCCTGCGTGTGTCTTCAGTCTGGAGGTTTTATGTGCCAACACACATCAGCCAAAATGATTCTAAACCAATTTGAAAAGTCTTTCACAAACAATATAGGAAATATGCATTATATTAGAGCAGCTGGAGGTTCTGTGATAATTGTCCTGCACGTTTGTAGCATAAAGACAAATCATTTCAATTCGTCCTTGAACTGAATCTTAAGCCTGTTTCCCATTAAATAAGCACAAATGTTGGACACGCAATGTGGAATAATGCAACTTTACCTCCACATAAGAGTCTGGCTGTAGTGGAATCTGTTTATTATGGACATGGAATATTTTATTTTATATTTGTATTATATTTTGCACTTTAACTTGCTTTTTTTCCTGCTTCTTTTTGACTGTCTGCTGCTGTAACAAGTGAATTTATCAGAGTTGGATCATTTAAGCCACTTATCTTCTTTCCAATGCAGCTTTACCTGTTTGAGCTTGATTTTACCAAGTGTAAAAACCCGTAGAAGGAAAATGTATTTCTCAAGGTTGAACATGCAGGTTGTAAAGTAAGTTTATTTATCTGGACAAACTGTTAGATTTGGTAATAAATACGATTTAAGAGCCGGTCCTGGGGCTGGGTTGTTATTTGGGCAGCTGTCACCAAGCTCCTGCCAGACCTTTCATGTCTGAAAAGGTGAGTAAGGCCTCACTCACGATCAAGGGGAGCCACACTGGTGGGTTGTAAAACCAGTGGCTCAGTGTCCTACGTGCTCGTCAAAAGAACAGTGGGAGAAAACAAGCACATGTGGTGTCATTATATAGTATTTAATTCTCAAAGCTGTGCTAATCCGCAAACATCTACCTGTTAGTGATCCAGGCCTTGGGGAGACAAATGTTTGTTCAAACATTTTCATGTTTTCTGCAGTGACCTTGTAACCAGTCAAAGTTTTCAATCTCAAAACATCATCCAACAAACATCTATTTGCACTCCATTAATAATTAATCAAAATAACATAAATAGAGGAGTGAAATCACATTCAAATCCACTAGATCCTGATTATTTTAGGGATCATCACCAAATTTCACACACTCTTAAATATAAGTCTCTTAATACAAGTTATTTTTGTTATCCAACTAACAAATGAACACAGACTAATACATAACCTCTCGGAGGAGGTAATACATTTTCTCAAATTGACTGATTGTTGCAGCTCAACTGTAAAAATCTCATGAATGGACCTTGAATGAATTTTATTATTTTATCAAATAATTTCTTAAATCATAAAAAAACTGTTCACATTTAAACACATCTTAAATGTCTCTGTCCATCATCCTGGATCCACGCTGCTCACTTCAGGAACTTCAGTCTCAGCCTCTCGGCCAGTGGCAGTGGACTGTCACTACTAATCACTGAATCGTCCAACACGGTGACCGGTGAAGCCGGACTCAGAGGCAGCACATCGCCTTCCACAGTCGCCGGTGCCACATCCCGGCATTTGCTTTTCATTGATACAGGTGTTGTGTTTATATCGACATCTGTACAGTGTCTCTGAGATTTTGGTCCTAGCTGATGGCAATGAGCTGGTATCACCGTCTGTTTGGTTGTTTTAGGTCCAGAAATTGGCTTCAACGAGATGCCTTTAATGTTACCGTCTTTGATCTTGTTTATGGGTTTCTTCTGAGATTTGCTCCGGGGTTCAAACCGCCGGTTCTCCGTGTCGCTGTCCTCGCTGGAAGAACACACGCTCAAACAAACACTCTTCTTGGTGGTCTGTGGCACGTCCCTGTCTTTGTCTCGTGGACCTGGGTCAGAGTGGAGCCTCTGTGGTGGGGCAGAGGATGCTGAAAGGGCTGACCTGACAAATTTATATTTCTGGGGAGGCTTTTGGGAATGATTACGTTTGTCCTTGACCTTACGTTGATCTGGTGCTGCAAGATTGAAAGCACCAGTTTCTTTTACTGCTTTCTCCTTTACACACTGACTTCCATTACTAAGCGGGTCTGTGTTTTTGACCTCACATTCCTTTTCAGTCAATTTACTGTCACCACCACCTTTACTGGAGATTTGTCCGTGTGGTTTTGAGATGGTGTTGAGAGGAGCAATGTTTTCGACAGAAGCTAACTCATGATTTAGTCGTTTTGAGACTGCATCGTCGTGTATCTGCTGGTTTATAACTTTGGCTGCGTTCCTCATGAGCACCCTGTCCCTCAGTGAACACTCTGTGGAACACAGCTCCGGAGCAGATCTTGAATCTGCTTGTCTGATATCACTTGAGTTTTCCTGCTTGGTGCATTTGACCTCTGTTTCCTCCACGTCTTCCTCTGTGGATTTATTTAGCCGGGGCTCAGCAGCGTGGTTTTTAGCCACTTGTGGAGGTGGAGAGGACGTGAAGGACGGAGCCTCCCAGTCAATATCACTCAGGTGTAGCGCATCAATAACAGCAGAGACGGACGGTGAAGCCACAGCCTCTGATTCTGGATGAGACACAGGAGTGTTGGGGCAGTCCCCCACTCTGATATGGTCTTCTCTTGCTCTTCTATCCTGCCTATGGTTCACTGGGGTGCACAGATCCACCACTTCTGTTTGTTCTGTGTTTGAAATGGTGGGAAGCAGCATGTGTGGTTGAGTGGAAGAACCCTGAAGGCTCATCTGAGCCAAGAGGTCTGTGATGCCGTCAGAGTCATTGGATGGCTTCTCTTTTTTACTCTTTGGTTTCTTTTCTGTAAAAGGAAATTGAGAGTGTGTGTCACAATTCATTACAGCATGACAATATCTAATATCATTGAGACAGAACTACACGCTACAATATCACTAACTATGCATGCTGCCAAAAGTTCGACTAAGGGCTAGACTCTATTTGAGGCTTCATCAGGACTTTTTAAGAACTGGTGGAAACAAGGGAAACAGCAAACTAAGTAATGAATAAATAAATAAATAAATAAATAAATAAAACACATGGAACTATAAAAATAGCCAAATTATAAACAGAGTAACAGGATAAATACAGTGTAAGAAACATGGGCCTTTATTTAAATAGTCAGAATCTGGATCATGTGGTTGACTGGGAAAGTTAAACACCTTTAGACTCTTCAACTTTATTTTCTGAATGAATAAGCCGCTACTCTGAATATAAATTCACTCCATTATCTTTTGAATTGCACATTTGTCCATCTCAGTGGCCACTTCTACAAAATTACGTATTAGGGCGTGGAGCTCGACAGCAGTGACAACCTGCACAAAGTGACAGCTAGGCCTGTGAGACAGACACCTCTCGGCTGCATCAAAGCCTTTGCTGTGAACAAGACGAGCTGCCAAACTCTATAACTTCAGGTGTCAGAGCAGCTGTAATAGACACCTTTGAAAAACAAGCCTGCGCTCGACGTGGCTTTGATCAGAACACCCGTGTGAGCCCAGCGTGGGAAGTCTGCAAGCCTGTTAACGGCTATAATGTGACAGGACGTGAAAAAAATGTCCTGTCAGATATGGTTAACTTTCCAAGACTAAAACACAAAAAAGGTGCATTGATCTAGTGAGATGAATATTATAAAGAGTGGTCTTACTTTTTGTCTTGTTTTCTTCCGCCAGAGCTTGGTCTCGCAGGTAGCTCTCCACCACCTCTGGGAAGGCCACATGAAAGAGAGCCTCTTCCTCTACCGTCCTCACCTCATGTTGATCCTCTGCAGGCCGATCCTCAGGAAACATGTAATGCTCTGCAAAAAGAACGAGGAAACACCAAGGTCAGGTCAGATTTGCTCAAAGTAACTAGCTGCTCCTCTATCTGTCTTTATCGTGCAGAGAGACATTTATTTGTTTGTCCAGATAAATAAACTTACAGTAAAGCAGTCAGAGAAGATACAGGCCTGAGTACAAAACATAAACATTACGACAATAGATCAAGATAAAACAGGAAAACTGGAAATGTAAATAAACTATGTGCCAATACATATATACAGGGGGGAAGGGGGGTTGGCAGTTAAACACTAAGATTCATCAAAAATCCATCTATTTCCACCCAACAACCCAATATCTGTCTGAATGTAGACATGGGACAGTCAGGGATACTTTAACCAGGGGACCAACGTTTACATTAAAGCAGATTTGGATAAAGGAATTTAAGAAAAACGTTGTTTCCATTGCAAAGCCGTGCATTTCTAACCAGGGACTGGGTTTGTGATATGAGAAATTATCAGATATATTTACGCCCACTATCTTCCCTGTATTTGGTTTAAAAACAGTCTCTTTTTAATGATGTGACAAGGGACCACGTTAGTTATTTGCTGATTGAGATGTTCTAAGGCCAAACACGTCAGACAGGGCTTGTTAGTGAGGTGGACTTTGATACGACAGATTTCCCAGCCTGGGGAGGAAGCCACTTTAGCACCTAGTGGCTGTTGTGACTGATCTGCCACCTCCGAGCCCGACCTCACAGCCAGGCACTAACAGACAACCCGGGGACAAACACCCCGCACCCCAGCCTCCGCTGAAACGCAGCAGTCGCGTCACTCACGTCAGAGGAAGTGTTGTCGGATGTAGTTACTTCCTCTCTCGTCCTCTACTACGAGAGGAAGGAAAACCGGTGAAACGAGATTCAAACTGACCTGGTGTGCTCCAGATAACTTCGAAGCAAGCGATGGAATTCCTCACTCTTGGTTTCCATATTCTTTTGAAGGGAAAAAAATGCAACATTCTAAAATTACAATACGTCACAACATATATTTTTGTGCGGTGAAAACAGAACTTGTGAGACTACCTGAGCGGCTTGATCTGGGAGGACATTCCTTTTCCATATTTCCTGTTCATCAACTCTGTGTAGGTGATCAGGACTAAAACCTTCTCACTGGTGTAGTGCTTCGGCCACTCCATCTTGTCATAGGCAAATTTCTGGAAATGAAATAGAGTTATGTTACTCGCAACACATCAAAGAGTCAACTGAACAACTGACTGAACAAGTAATCAACAACAAACCAATTACCTGCATCGACAGTATATTTGGCTGTCTCCTCTTGAAATGGGACACAGGCTTATCTTTGGAAACCAGAAACTCACAAATGATCTGGAAAAAAAAATGATCACATATATATAAATTATTATGATATTATATACGAAACAATAACTTATAAACCATAGCAGCCGTACCTCTGTGAATGGGAACTGTTGACTTGCCAGTGTTTTCCTTAAACAGAAACAAAACAGTTGAGTAGAATACTAATGATTATTATCATTTTTGATTATTCTACTAATTGAATATCTGTGAGTCAGTGCTGGTGTCTTGTGCCCAAAACATTTTTAAAAACCTAAATATATCAAGTTAAACCTCGAAAAAGATCCGCTTGAATTTTTGTTAGCTAGATGTTTTCAGAATGTCACATACTTCCTGATATTAACCTCCAGAGAAAAAGCCTGGCGGGTCTGCTGGTAGCGGTGCCAGTCACAGGGACACTCGTAGTCAAAATCCTGAGGTTGGCAAAAATGTGTACTGTCGCAGAGCACACAGCCGCGGCGCTCGTGTGCCTTCGCCGAGCCTGAAAACGAGAGAGGACGAGTCAGAATAAACATTTAACAGGAGCCGGAGAAGCGTGAGAAAAGAAAGAGGAGAGGAAAAACAAATACTTAACATACGACTGCAACGTGGGTGTAAAACCAGAGGTGTGTTCAGACATCTCTCACATACGTGCACGTGTCACTGTGACAGGTTAAATGGCTTTAAGATCAGCTAGTGTGAGAAGTTGGACACAAGCATATTGCTCAGCAAATCTTATCAAGTTCAGACACAGGTCGACACTCACCAGGATGTCGACAGAGGAGGCAGTGAGGAACTTTTTTCACAACTCGCTCAGACACACCGGTATTATCCTCCTTCCACTGGGTGAATCTGAAGCAGCCAGAGAAGAGGGACAGGTTCAATGCAACACAAAAACACTTGTTATGTCCAAGAAATATAGGGGACATGAGTGGAGTTAGTCTCTTACTTCTGCAGAAGTGTTTGTTCTTTCAGTGTCTGGATAAGTTTAAGCGCTTGCTCTTTACCAACACCTGGTATGCCCTTTGAAGAAGCAACAAAATGAAACGTTAGCATCGGTCCTTCGTGTCAGTGAGTTGAGTTTGAGAACTTCAAAGAGTCGTCTCTACCTTAGGAATATAATCACATCCGAGGAGGACGGCCAGACCAACCATGTTCTCTCTGGACAGCTGCAGCTCTGTTTCCACACGAGAGGTCCGGTAACAGTCCACCTGAGGGTCCTGGAGCAAAAGGTGAGTTAGTACTGTGAGGAGAGGAACAGACACGGATAGTTACAGAGACGGGTGAAGTAAAAGGAGAAGTTTTGGTGTAAGGCTGCAGCTAACAGCGATGTTAATGAATTTTCCCTTTCAGTAAATAGTATAAATAAAATACCAATGACCAAATCTGAAGTTCATTCATTAGTGGTCAGACTGGTTATTTTGCCTATTAGTAAAACAATAACGTTGGTTCCAGTTACCAATCACAGAAAACTATGAAGAGAAGAAGCCTCCAGCCACTGTGCACTGTCCGTGACTGAGATCAACTCTGACGAACATACTCTGCTGTTCATATTGAAGTTCCTGTAGACAGTCCGGGCTCCATACAGGAAGGCATCTCCGTCGTTGGTGATGCAGCCGTCCACCAGGCCCTGGGAGTCCAGGTAGGCACACATGGCCTCGGCCTCCCCGGCAGCCGTCACCCACGGCACACCCAGGTAGTCCAGCATGTCTGCACACTGCAGAAGCCAGGAAGAGACAAGAGAGGGCGCTTATTAACAACATGACTTGATTATGACTTAAACATTTAAATACACTCATTATCTACTCATCCATATGCCAATGTAAGGGAGGGTGAAGTGTTTGAGTCCACACCGTGTTCTCAGCCTAAATGTCCTCTGATATCGACATGTAGGCTAAAAACATGGTGTGAATGACATTGATTATGAATGTAGGGGCTTACGGACACTGTGATGACACCACAGGAGCAGCATGAAGGCAGTCTATGTTTCTTTTATTACATCTGAAGACCGTATCACCATTTACTTCAATTTGTATTGGATTTTGCTGTAGCACTGTTTACCCTGAAACTCCAAACGTGTTTTGCTGATTCAAACACTTCACCCACCCCTCCATCGGCACAGTGGTGAGTAGATAAGTGCATTTAGATTTGTTTTGGTGAACTATCCCTTTAATATTAAGCAGTTGCAGGAAAGAGAAGGAGCCACCGACCTCTCTGAGCACAGCATTGAAGCGCCCCCTGCTGGTGCTCGCTGCAGACTTGGGGGCAGAGGTCTTCTTCTTGACTCCCCCGAATCTCACGTCCGCCCTCTTGCTCATGGTCTCGGCTTTGAGTTTGGGGGCTTCTCCCTCCATGACGAAGACGAGCTTCACCCCCATCAGCGTGAGAGAGGACACCCTGAAAAACAAGTTCCTGAAGAAGAAGAAGAAGAAGAAGAAGAAGAAGTGACGGGTCAGAAGTGAAACTGCAGATTAAACAGTGGAGATCAAACTGCAAAGTGTGTGTGTGTGTGTGTGTGTGTGTGTGTGTGTGTGTGTGTGTGTGTGTGTGTGTGTGTGTGTGTGAGGGGGGGGGTCACCTCAGATGGGGCTTGGTGACCCTCCCCATCATGGCCTGGACGTGCTGGGCCTCGCACACCCACAGGCTCAGATCCACAGCCAGCGTCTTTCCGCTCAAACTGTACAGAGGCACCGACTCGTGGACCGGCTCCACGATGGACCACAGGCCGTGAACCCCCATAGCGACACCGGGATCAGGGTTTTTTAAAACCGATTTACCGGAGAGACGAGTGTAAACGAAACATCAACGCGACACAAAACCAGAGAACAACGAGCTGGAGATTTCAAACTGTGGCGCCTCTGGGCCGCGTCCCGCTTCGTTGAGCTGTGCCGCCTTGTTGCTGTATTAACCGTAACACTGGCACTGGAAAAATAAACTAAAAACAACAGCTATGAAGCAATTACTTAATAAAAACGTATATTCAGTAATGAAAAGTTCTGATTAACTCGTAAACAATGTATTATTTGGCGAACAAGGGGCAGAGAAGGATGCTACTTACACATAGTGGAACGAGTTTCAATATACACGTCATATTCACGCGCCCTCGGGTGCTTGTTGTCATAGATACGGATAGACAGCCAGCTCAAACCGTGGCAGCGGCAGCTCCTCGAGGAACTTCCGGTGGCAACAGAACCTGCCACAGATGTGTAAAGGCAGTTTCCACAGCTGCCTTTACGAATCTGTTCTATTCTTTTTCTACTGTCTGTGCTCGTATGAACTGTATTTTAATATGGCCGAGATTCCCAAATAAACATTTTCTCCTCTGAACATCCAGATATATTGATTTGTCATCTGAACATTTGTTTTAGGGGTTAAGTTCAACTTTAATAGGATTCATTTATAGTATATTTATGCAGCCTATTGTGCATATCTTTATCTGATTCCATATCTGGTCTTTTCTGCAGATATGCAAATCTAATAGTTCTTTGAATGTATTGCTAGTTTTCTTTCCTTCACTTGTCTTCAATCCAGAAGCTAGTAGAAACAATTGTAAGGTGTGTTAGCCTTTAGTGTTTTATATTACAAATACTAAGTCAATTGTACGATCCACAGAACAGTCTCAGGGCAAATCATGTCAAGACTGCTAGGGTGATGTAACCAGTTTCTGATGCCATTCTTTCTTTGTAATGACCTTTATCCGGGCATCATTTTTAAATGTTGATAGAGAGTTATTCAGCATCTTATGTAGGATTCAAGGAAAGCATAAAAATGACCATTTGTACTTTGGTTTATCACAGTTTACTCAGGCACAGTATCATTCAAACTGTAACTGGTACATGGGAATAAAGTCTTTGAGTTATTATCTATCAATAAACACCGAGTACATGCATATGGATCTGAAAGATGTGGACTTTTAAAATGATCTAATAAGCCTTCATAAACCAGTAGAGTTTCCTTTGATGCCTCCTCCAAACAGTGTGGGATCAAAGCCCGCTACCTTTCCCTCTCAGTGGCAGGTTTTGTTGACACCGGAAGTGTCTCTGTGAGATGCCGCTGCCACGAATTGCACCTGCCCTTTACCGTAGATACGAAGCGGATTGTCTCAAGACTTCTCCTCTTTTGAGGGTTCTCCAACCATGCCGCCTCAATCTCACATAGAGATCGTCGGCCTAATTAAAGACAGTCCTTTCCACGTGGCCAAAAGCATTGCTCAGGTAGAACGGTTTGATTTCTCCAGCTTCTCTCCGATCTGTAGTGTTTTCCCCACATGATCACTAACAACAACTCCATGTGCAACAAACAGGGACTGAAGCAGAAGTTTCCAGAGGCGTTTCAGCGGCCGTGCATTCAAGGTCTGTTCGAGCTGGACTGGGACCAGTACCTGTGCGAGAAGAAAAGGGTACGTAACATTTTTTTTTTGTTTCCAGTTCAACTTTCAAAATCATTCGTCGGAGGAGTGAGATTTTTTCGGTGACAGGGATCTATTGGCAGAAAGTAAATATAAATGTGAACATCTAAATTGTACAAATTGTGGTTTTCTTTACCTTAGAATCATCCCTTTTATGTTTAAATACTTGATGTCTACATCAGGAGCAACAACTCAACTAAACTAATATGGTAGTGCACATTATGTAAAAACACCTGTATGGTGCATTAGGCGTGTTATGTGAAAGTATAGAAGTATGTTTAAAGTCTCTAGTAAAGATGCTCAGTGGACATTAGAATATTGACAATATCAGTATTATATTGCTACTGTATCACTTTCATTTTATAATTTTATTATTTAATTAATATAAACTGTAAGCTTGTGGAGTGACATTTATTTATAACAGACAAACATCTGAAATATTGTGTAGTAGAAATATTTATTATGATATGATTTTAAATATTCAACACTCATAATAACGACAATAATAATGTGTATTTGTATTTATATAGGCCTTTTTTATATAGGACATTTCTTACAAAATTACAGTAGAGGCCCGGTCTCCCTTCAGCCTCGATCTGGGTATAACCTGCTCCAACCATCTCGACTTCAGTACAAGTACATCAAAATTATACTTGAGCAAATGTACTTTGTTGCATTCAGCCAATACTCTACATAGAATTAATTCATCTGACATGAGTACAGTTATAAACAATGTAGGTGACTGTGTGACGTACAGCGCCTCGATGCTCGACTATAGAGCTAAAACCCACCCACGCAACTCAATACTGTTGTAGTGTGACATCGTGGTTATTCTGAAATCCTGAGTCACAACACTTGTGCTTCCAGGAGCTGCGTGGTGAAGTGTGGCAGTACTCCAGCAGCCTGATGTGCTTCCTGAACGGCAGTCTCCTTGGGGATGAGAAGCATTTTGCCGACTGGGCAAAGACTCACTGGGATTTCACTTTGACTCGGCCACCGGCTTTCTACGAGGCTCTAACTGAGGCGCACTACACCAAAGTCCTCCAAATCACTGGGGTAAGTGAACTCCACAGTCACATGCATGATACTGTATGTGGGTACAAGATGGGCACATGGGGGCAGAGTTTTCTGTCTGTGGTAGCTTAAGTAATTTATAATTATTTAGATGACCTATAACTTATACTATTTGCAGTCTTTTTTAACAGGAAATAACTTTTTGCACATTTGAGATTGTTTATTTCTAATGTACAAACACTTTTTTACTTCATCCTGTACTACTGATTTTTACTAACCCTAACCCTAACCCTTTTTATTTAATTGTTTTACTTTTATTCTATTACCTTTTTCAAATATTTTGTATTCTCTTGTCTACTTCATTCTGACTTGTCTGCTGCTGTAATTACTGAATAAGTTTGATCTTATCTTATTAATATGCCAGCTATGAGTTTTTGTCTCAAGGCTCCAGTCGTTCATCAGTGACTCTCACAAGTGAACAGAAATGTCTCTGTGCTCTCATTATAGCATCAGTTTGTCTTCATGGACATTGAGATAGCAGGAGAAGCAGCGGGGAGGTTGTTGTTTGAGGTGAGAAAACTCGAACCCACTAAGGATCCACATTCATGTGTTTCAACATTGTTTACCACCGGTGTTATGTGCGCCTTTGTGCTTAGAGATGACTGAGGTTCTCAAGACACGTTGTCCTCCTCCTCCTCTCCCCTCAGCTGTTCTCAGATCTATGTCCGAAGACTTCTGAGAACTTTAAGGAGCTGTGCACCGGAGAGCGAGGGCTGTCACAGAGCGGCTTCCCACTCTGCTACAAGGGCTCTCTGATTCACCGGGTAGTGCCCAACGGCTGGGTGCAAGGTGGAGGTACTGGTTTTCTTATTTACTGTTGAGTTTTAGAATTTGTTGTGATTTGCTCTATAGGGAAACTGTAGACGAGAGACCTACGTCAATAAATTATCAGTACTGTGAATTTGAATGGGTTGAGGTGATTGTTTTAATCAATTAACATTTTTTAAATGTGGCATTGCAGTTCTGGCCATCAGGTCGATATTTTTCTTAAAGAGCATGCTAGCCAATCCTTGTTTATATTTGTAAAAGCATCTGAATAATCAAAGTACGTCACCTAAGTGAGAATGAGAACCTTTGTCAAGGCTGTTTTGGAATATCATTGTGCCACTAGATCAGGGTGATACTGGAAAAAACAACAACTGTATCTTTCACTGTTAGATATTTATCCAGGAAGTAAAGGCGACGGAGGTGAATCAGTCTATGGACCAACTTTCGAAGGTAAAAACCCATTCTAACAATTTACAGCGACAGGATTTCCATGAGACCACACTGTGCAGGTGGAGATTCATGGATTTATTTGTACGATGAAGTTCACCTGCTGGTTTTCTCCTTTCAGATGAAAGTTTTGCTGTTCCTCATTCGAAGCGTGGAGTGCTCGGGATGGCCAATAAGGGTTCCCACAGCAACGGATCCCAGTTTTACATCACGCTGCAGCCAGCAACTTGGATGGACAGGACCTACGTCGCCTTTGGGTTCGTGTAACACATACAGTAATTGTCCTTGTCTGTGCAATCTTTTCTTAGAATTGTACTCAATGTCTTTGTTTTCGTTCCAGACAAGTGGTGGAGGGTGCTGATGTCCTCAAGAGACTGGAGGAGATCCAGACTTCCAATGAAAGGCCAAACTATGAATGTAGAGTTACGGACTGTGGAGTATTAAAACTCCAAGAATGAAGTTAAAGCACTAAAATAAACCCTAAGATATATTTAATTCACACAAATTAAAAAAAAGGATTTTTGCTTTACTACGAAACCTTTTTATTTAATTTTAAATTGTCACTTTGTTTATCATGAAGTAAGTTGTGTGTCCTTGTCTTCTAGGTTACTTAAGGGATCCTAATTAAATCTGGGGATGTGATAGACATTATAACACCTATATAAAGTTTCATTTGCATTCTTAAAAGCTACATTTAATAATATCGATTAAGATACAACAGATAAACAGATATTTCGTTGACACTGCTGTCCCCTGCTGTTCATATTCAGTAACAGCAACAACTCTTCCATAAACAAAATAAATAAATAGAAATAATAAAGGTTTACATTTAATCTGATGAGAATATATTAACCTATTAATCAGTATCATAAATTATCAGAGGTTTAATAATTTCTAAACATTGCATGGCATAAAATAAATACTTGACCTATTTTTTGACCTAATGTCTTTTTAAAGAGGTTAAATTAATCAATTTCTAAAGAGGTTGAATTAACTATTAACTAAGGTTAGGGTTAAGATGTGAATTGTGGTTAGGTTAAGGTTAGAGATGGGCTTGAATTGGTCATGGTTAAGGTTAAGGATAAGGCTTTGTTTAGGCTGTCCACAATGAATGGAAGTCAAGGTAAAGTCAGGATAACTGTGGAAACTTGTGAGTATGTGTTTATTTACTTATATTGAAGTGAGGACTGTAAGGGAAATGTCACATTGTGACCACAAAATGTTCATGTTTATTTCCCCTTTGATTGATCATGATTGAATCTCATACAACGTAACCCTGATCATGCTGTATCCTGAACTACTGAATGGATCTTGGCCTGGTTGCTATAACTAAGGCATCGTTGTTTTCATGTCATCAGAAGATCCCGACCTTTAATTTTGTAACAAACCCCAACCAGAGTGGGAGGGGTTAGCCAAATGTATAAAGACAAAGAACTGTTTCTCATCGGTGTGCCTATTACAAACTCACCTTTGTTGTATGCACCATGCTCTGAGCATTAAAGTGTGTCAGGGTACATCACCTGTACTTATAGCACATCATGTCATGTCAACAAAAATAAACATTAATTATGTCCACAATCGGGGTGATTCTTACCTCTATATTGTCTTCTTTCTTCTCCTCCTCTACTTTGCAGTGCTTTCTGAATTGTGCACCTGATAATTTAATCTTTTTTTGATTCATCTGTCACTCTAACCGCAGTCTCTCACCGTGTGTACGTCAGGGACGCACCTGAGGCGGAAGCACAAATTCTGTGCGAGCCGCAGCCTGACTGTTCACACAGGGAGCCATCCAGGAGGATGTTATAGATGCTGGTTTGCTGTCCACAGAGCCACGGGTGGTGACATCAGCAGAAATGACCTTTTGATGCGAACCACTTAAAAACTGTAACTGGCTATACAGCTGACAATGATGCACCTATATACAGTACACTGTTTCACAAGTACAGTTCTTTTTTTAAACCCATTTTCAAATTTCGTAATTCATACTTGGCCTCTAGCTGTTTTTCAAGACATAGCACACCTACACTTTGACAAGTGCATATTTTATTAAAACGTTATCAGATGATGCATGTTGAAATGATTTAATTCTTTGCTTTGGGTTTTTAAGCTATATTAGGATTAAGGTGTAAATAGAGACAGTTTCTCTGTTTGAGAAGGAA
The DNA here is from genome assembly GCF_947347685.1 of Pleuronectes platessa. NCBI lineage: Eukaryota > Metazoa > Chordata > Actinopteri > Pleuronectiformes > Pleuronectidae > Pleuronectes > Pleuronectes platessa. Next base: position 16,436,496 of record NC_070642.1, read on the forward strand.
ATTCTCTTCTTCTAATATTAATGGTTTATCTACATTGTTCTAATCGACCTGTAGTTTATTTACTTGATGGTTAGTTATGTACGAGGTAGATCTTTTAACAGCTCATTTGTTTTGAATACGCAAGTATCCACCATCGCTACAACTGTGTACCCACCATCCATATTGTGTTGTGTATGACTTTGACAGAAACTTTCTCGTGTTAGTACAAAACGTTTGTGTCGCTTTTACTGTATGCAGTGTAATTCATTTTAATTTTCACCCTGACACAGTATGCTTGTTGCACACAGAGTAGGACATGTGTTGATAGTAACATAAAAACCAGGATGCTGTGCTCTCAACGCATACTGCATGTGACTATGCAGTATACTTTCATTAGCAAAGCTCATTCGGGACCACAGCTGGAGTGCAGCTGTTTGGTCCCAGCCATGGAAACCTAAGTAATGATACTGATGTGTTATGTATTCTCGTTTCTCAGGTTCGTGCTGCAGAAAGATGGCAATATAGTATGTTGGGCATGGACTGCCTGATATACCCCCTTAGTGTCCATGTTTAATTCATTCAGAAGGGACACATACTTGAATTTCAGGGACTCAGGTTGAGTAAAACTTAGTGTAACGTGGGGAGGACTTTTTTTGTGTTGGTTTTGAATTATCTTGGATTTTCATTAACCCCAGTTCTTATATCCCTTTGTGTGTCTAACTGAACAGAGCTTTATTAGTAACTGGAGACAGGGGTGGACTGGGACAAAAATTCAGCCCTGGCATTGTCTGTCCAGACCAGCCCACTACATTATCAGCGGACACCACATAGAAGTCCACAAATCTCGCGGCGTCTTCTCTCATGCATACTACTGTTACCACCTATCTCAAAGATGGCAACAAGAAGGGAGGCCACACACAAACCTCTCAAGCCAAAAGTAAATTTATTTAACTCCAAATCAAGATAGCTCTAACTACGTAGTGGGATGTGTAAAATATGTTACACGTCAGTGGTGTTAACAGTGTTTGGATGTGTGAAAATAAGGTGTGATGTATGTTGTAAGGTGCAGAAGCAAAGAAAAACAAAGGCTGAGGGCCCCATGCCCCTGGAAGCAGCCTTTAGATCTGCAGCTGAAGCCCAGCCCAAAAGGGCAGGCCCAGGGTGACGCCCCTGCCAGCTCTACCTGTGTCTGGAAAACAACTCCTCAGACTCTCACATGTCAAGTGGTCAACCTGAGAAGGACATGGATACATTATAATGTCTCTAATCATCACAAATTAAGTATGATTTCATAAAACATAAAACATGATAAACTCACCAGACTAGAGGAGACTCAACAGACAAACGTTGGTACAGTGAAGGCAGAGAGTGGAGGCAGACAGAGAGCAAGTCCTCGAACATGGACAGAGGGGGAACAACTCCTCAGGCTCTCACATGTCAAGTGGTCAACCTGAGAAGGACATGGATACATTATAATGTCTGAAAAATAAAGAAAATGTTTTCCTCTGTCCTGCACCTAGAGTTGAGAACTTTTGGATGTGTGTTTCTTTTAAAACCTTTTGAAAATTATTATAATAATGAAGTATGAATTTATACATTAAAAAATACATGATAAACTTACAATTCTAACAGTGGTCCCAAATGTCCACATATAAAACAAAGGGAGAACGACTCCTCAAATATATCACAACAACCTGTAATAATTGATAATTTAGTGTACATGATCACACCATTAAGGATCAACACATAAGCACTCTCATCTCTATTTACAGCTCAGAAAGTTTACTGATGCTATGGCAACAGTAAACGACGTTAGTAGCTCTTAGCTAGCTTAGCTAAATCATCTGAACAATAATAACCCATAATATCACAATTCGGCATATTAAAACCAAATCAAAAACGTTTTCTACTCTGTTTTGGACATGTCTCAAAAATGCAGCCTAGCCAGCGCCAGGCCAACGTTACTTAACATGTCTGCCTCCACTCGCTCATCATTGTCGAGTCCTCCTCGCTCGTCTCCCGGCGCACCTGCTGCTGCTGGGCTGGTGAACCCGGCACCAAATAGGTCCGTCAGTTTGGCACATTTAGCAGCCTCCACCTCCAGAGACTTAGGCTTTTTTTCCCGATGCTTCTCAGCGCCATCCGGGCGTTTTTTACTCTTATTATCCATTTTAAGTTTCTGTCTCAGCAGCAGCCCGTCCCGCGACTCCCCCCCGAAAAGGAATGAGGTCCCGCCCCACCCTGGTTTGTGTTGTGATTGACAGCACTGTCAGGGCTCTCTGAGCCTGTCAGCCCATGACTGATTGACAATGACAAACAATAGACCAATAATATGTGTCGATACTGGCAACACACTGCTAGCCCTCTGTAGCCAATTGGCCGGCCCAATTGGAGGGAATTTAGAGAGGAAGAAGAGAAAAAAAAAACAACATAGCGCACCAAACCGGCCCACATTGGGTCAACGGCCCACCGGGACGATGCCCGGTATGCCAGATGGCCAGTCCACCCCTGACTGGAGAGAAGGAGTAACTTTCATCGTATGAGAGGGAAAATCCAGTATGTTGTGCTGCTAACGGTGAAATGAAACTCTCTTCCTTTTTCTCTGTTCATGCTGAAATAAAGTGGATTGACTTGGTCTGACGTTTTCGATCACATCTTTATAAAACACCTCATTAGCTTCACACTACAAACCCCGTGGGGGGGAAACGTTTTTTGAGAGAAGATTCCAGATTCATTCACTAGACTGGCACTCAGTAGAGCTCAACAGAGCCGTATAGGTTCATCTCTGATCCAAGCAGCTTCCCTCTACCAACTTTTGTGGTTATTGGTCCAGTAGTTTATTACATAGACCTGTTGACTGACAAATCAGAGGTGAAAACATAACCTCCTTAGCAGAGGTAATAAAACCTCCACACATTTATCAAGGAAATGTCACCAACATTAATAATAATAGGAAAACACAACAGGAAATTAAAAGTAGAATATTTAAATAGTGGACGGGTAATTTTCTGTTGGTCGACTTATCAATTAATTCATTAATAGCTCATTTTCCTCTGCTACTTAGTCTATAGGGTTTTTATATTGTGTTTTATTTACATTTATTGGTTTATTCACAAGCTGCACAAACCAAGCAAGAGCAGCAGAGGAACCCAGCAGCCAGCAGGGGGCAGCCTCAGGACATCACATGGAAACAAGCCACAGGACAAGTTTGGAAAACTACTGGGTTATTCTCTAACAATAGGTTTTTAAAGCATGTTAAATCATCCAGTATCTAAAATCCAAAAATATAAAATTAACTTTTAAGTAAGGCTGTCAAATATATGTAGTAAAGTAGAAAATATTTTCTCTGAAGTGTGTATCAAAAGCAGCATAGAATGACACGGACACACGATAATGTGTACTTTGCGTTATAAAGCTTAGTTTCTGACGGGAATTAACAGGCTGTGTGGCCTAGTCGGTAAAGTGACCGTTCTTCAACATGTAGGTCCCGGGTTCAAACCCCACTCATTCTCTTCTTCATGCCGTTCAATATACTGAACTCTTAAAATTGGCAGGATTTCAATCACCTATTAATTGCAAAATATATGACACTATGTAAATTTAAATTAATTAAATATAAAAACTGCGAGCGCAATTTCTGCGCAGTAGGCTTCTGCGCAGGATGTGCGCAATGGACTTCTGCGCAGTCCCGCAATGGACTTCTGCGCAGAATGTGCGCAATGGACTTCTGCGCAGTTTTTAAATTTTTTATATTTATTTTAATTTAATTTTTTTCATATATTTAATTTAATTTAATTTAATTTAATTTAATTTAATTTAATTTAATTTGACTTTATTTTTTTTTTCTCTGCGCTTGTTCAGGGGTAAATGATGCTGGTCTTCACAGGTGACTGAAGACTGAGACAGAAGATCATAAGATAAGTCTATTAGAATAAAGGTAAGTCTTGAGTTGGTCAAGGTTAAAGTTGATGAACGGAAGTCAAAGCAAAGGATGACTGTGCCAAACTATCCACTTTTGCTTCTCTGCTGCCCTTCTTCTTCTTCTTTCTTCCTTTTGACGTGTCCGTGGATCACGTCCTCTCCACGCCCCCCCCACCATGAATGCCACATGACCTGTCAAGTAGGAAGTGGAGCTCTCACCACCACCAACACATCGAGCAGCAGCAGCACCGAGCGGAGACCGAAGACTGAAGACCCTTTCCCCGGTGTCACTCTCGACGTCCCTCCCACCCGGACACACACACACACACACACGTTTCCAGGCAGAGCAGCGATGTTGTCCGCAGTCATGTCCGTCAAGCTGCTGCTTTTCGCCGCAGTCGTGTATCTCTCTGTCGCACCAGCCGCGGCGGACTCCGGTAAGTTTGCTCCCTCCTTCTTCTCCCTCCTTCTCTCTCCCTCTCCTCGAGCCGAGCTAAGCGGCTAGCCACAGCCGGCCGTGCCCCCCCCAGCTCGGGGAAGACACCGCCGACCGCACCGGTGTTTACTTCCCTGTGGCGTGCGCCTCCATTTTTCGGCCACGACGGAAACAATTAGACGTGTCGCTTCCTCGTTGGACAGTTGTCGTCTCCCTCCCTGTTTTTATTTTTTTATTTGAGCTTTCATAATCGATAACTCGTTCCTTTGAGCGAGTTGACACTTTTGCCTCCACGCTGGAGAGTGGCTCTCAAGTTGTGAGGACCAGCTAACGCGTTAGCCGCCTAGCATGTACAGCAAAGGGTCCTAAACTCACATTGTGTAGCTGCTGTGTGTTGTGTAATGTCTGTTGTGTTTTGTGTTTGTGTGTGTCTGATCCAGTAGATCAGGTAGCACAGGCCAGATCAACTTGTTATGCAACAACCTCTACATGACACACGCCTAACCCTGGGTTGTGTTCTTTTAATAAAGCCTATGGTTGTTCCAATCCAGGACCCTGTGTTATCATGTGTCGTATGATGACAGATTTCACTTTGCTGTCGTATGTCAGAGCCTGTTTTCTACAGCAACCTCTGGAAAATCTACTTTCGTTTTCTTACCACATGCAGGAATTTTCCAACTCTACATTAATCAAATGCATGTTTCCTCTTTGCAGATCCATGTCCCGGCCTGACATGTGCTACGTGCACAGCCTCTCCAGCATGTCGCTGGGTCAACTGCACAACAACACGTGAGTATCTGTGGTAAATGTGTGGCAGCGGGGTTGTGGACGGAGAGGCACAGGTTGCTCTTTGTGGGCCAATTGTCCAGACAGCCGAGCTGCTTGGTGACATGATTCGTGGGTATGGAGGGAATGTATTGCAGTTGATGTTTACTTTTGGGTGATGTTATCTACATTTTCCAAAAAATCCTGAAAGGACGCAGCTGTGCCGCAGTCGTCTGGCAACGCGGACCGGCTCTGTGGATCTGGACAGGCTGGTGTGGGAGTAGATTATTATCTCCTTTTGTTAATAACTTAGCAGGAACACAGTAAATTTAGGTGTTGGTCCATTTTCTTGTTATTCTTCTTTAACATTGCGAGATACTGTGCTTTTGACATTTGTTTTGCAGATTTCCCAGGAAATAATTATTTGATCTTGATGGGAAAAATAGGGACTGATGTTTTTGAGGGTGTGCAATTTGGTTCAGATCCAAATAAAAATGTGCATCATCTATCATGAACAAAACAGTGGTGAGGATTTCTGACTTTGTAGGCTGAGGGGTGTAGTTTGGGAGATTCAACACTTATAATAAATATATAATTCAATGAAATGCAGATGACGCAAAGCTAGTTGGTCATATCTTTTGAACGTTTAAGTCTTATGTCTGATTGTGATACTTTTCTGCCTTTTGACTACGCTTCTGTGTGGCCATTCTGTGATTTCATTATGTTAATGGTAATATCTGTCTAAACACAAGTTCTCTGGATATGAGAAAGCTCTCAGACATTACTACAGATGGAGAAATATGCTGCCGTGGTAGTTTTCAGAAATGTGCATATATTCGATAAAAAGGCGTTGCCATATCAAATCTGTGGCAGATTGTTTAATGTGTCGACTGCTCTCTATTCACTGCATGCGACCCCCTTTGTCATTGTTGTTTTAAAGTAGGTCAAGAGGAGTGGGTGCTAACGTGTTGTTCTCAGGGAATGAAACTCATGTCACAAGTTTAGTAGATAAAACGGATAAGTCAACTTTGTTTTATCTGCAGGTGTGTCACAAGTTCACTTCGGTTAAATCTGAGCTTTGTCACCAAAGATCACTCAGGAGATATTAATAAAAGTGAGTGATTAACCTGTGTGATCATGGGTTGACAGCGTCTGGCTGAAACCTGCACCTCGAAGGTGAAAAAACCTTGTAGGTTGACTTTTGTCTCAGTTTAGTATGAGACACACTCGGGTCTCGTGTGATGGTGAAGAAGATGAGCATGAGAGGATGTGTGGCAGGAAGCCTGCAATATCATCACTCCAGGCAACAGAGGGAAGGAGAGGAAACTGTGTGCAGATAGGAAAGCAGATTAGTTTCACATGCCTTGTTATTGTCATAATTTATGCCTCGGGTGCAGTCTAAGACAAGGGTGTGCTTAGGGGTCATTAAGCCTGAAGAAGTACAGATCATGGAACTTGTGTTGTCTCAACTGTTACAAGTTGGTTAATCCAAAATCGGTTCCTCGATCAGTTTACAACTCAAGCACAAGCTGTTTTACCTCTCATGGGATTGGACCTGTCACCAGTGAGAAGCTTTGATTCCCTTCAGGAAAAAGCTACGTTGAGATTTGATGACCCTCCCTTCCTGCTTTGTCCTCTGATCAGTCTAATGATTCATTAAATGGTTGAACAGGACAGACAACATGACAATCATTTACATCATCTCTGAGCCGAGAGCGATTTTAATGGTTAAGCCCATTGTACTTTAGGAGGAAATGAAATCCCCCAACCACAGAAGTAAAAAAATATATCAAGATCTGTTCTTTTACTGAGATTATTATAATTTGATAGCTTTTGATCTGTATATTCTAGGCCTGCACGATATGAGGAAAATCTGCGATGTGCGATACCATTGTTCAATATTGCGATGAGATATGACTTGCGATAAATAAACAAATATTGAAGTGTGCATATTAGCTATACAGTTCCTGTCTTTCTGCTATAATAGGTACACTGCTAACATAGACCCCAAACATTGAATAGCCTATGCCCACTGAATAAAGAAATGAAATAAATTATTTTATTTAACTTTTATTGAACAAAGTGCACAACATGAACACCCAACGAAGTTTAATTTCCCCTGCTCTATTTAAAATATTTTCTTCTAAACTGAACAAAACCATTGAACTCTTGAAATAAAAAAATATCTGGGGGAAAACAACTTAAATAATTAAATAAATATAAATTAAACATGGGCATGGCAATTTAAAATAACTAATGTCTCCCATTACAATCATCAAGGCCCTCGACTCCGCCCAACAAGGTGCAGAGATCTATAGTATGCGGGGGAAAATTGAAATAACTAAATCAAGATACAATCAGGAAAAAAAAAATCTACCCTTATGGCAAGTTATTCTTTAGGGCAAGTTCTTGGCCAAGAAAACCAGCATGTTGACTTTGCTGGGTTTCAAACATGCACGTTGACATGTTACCACATTCCCTGATGTGCTGAATAGCCTCTCAGAGGGTGAACTAGTGGCAGCTATACAAAGATACCTCCGAGCTAGTTTGCTCAGCCTTGAGTAGGTGACCTGGTGGAGTTTCCACCAAGCCAAAGGGTCTGCCTCACTGTCAATGGTGGGGGACAGCAAGTAGCTGTTAAGTTCAGCTTCAAGAGCTTGCTCCAGCTGCATGGAAGATGCGGTGGGAGTGGTGGGGCCTGGACTTGTTTTGAGCAAACTGCCCAATGATCGCTTTGCCTTCTTGTTGCTGGGTGGATCCATGCTTTGGGCCTCAGTGTTGTCAGAAGGTGTTCCCTCCTAAAACAGAGAGACAATTAAGAATACATAGAAAAATACACATGTTCCATTCACATTCAGATAATGCACCATCTGATTACAGTATGTGACATCTTGTATCCCACCAGTGCTCATGTCAAATGTATAACCCAATTACCTTCCGTGCTGTTTCTTTCATTTCTGACATCACCCTGGTCTTGATGTCTTGGACTCTTTCGCTGCTGATGTAGCTGACCTTGAACCTGGGGTCCATGAAGGATGCAGTGTCCAGAAGTTCTTGTGTTGCTGGGTCATCATACTTTGTATTCATGTAATCCAGGATTTTCACTTTAATGGTCTTGGTTAAATTGGTGTCATCTTCCTTTTCTGCAAGAACTGATGTATTCAAGAGATGAAGGACTGGTTTCACATATGAAACACTCACATAGCTTTCCCCGGAAAGAGCATCAGTAAATACTTGCAAAGGGTGTAATGCCAGGTTTACAGACTCCAGTACATCCAGGTCCTGCCAGGAGGGAACCAGATGCCGTGTTTTTCGGTCTGCCGAGAGGACATTAGATATGGCTTGCCGCTGCTCCAAGATCCTCTCCATCATCTTTTGCCTCGAGCCCCACCTAGTTGGGCATTCTGTGATGAGTGAGTGCTCTGGGAGGTTGTGCTCCTGTTGTGCTTCTTTCAGTGCCATCTTCTGCTTCCAGCTGTGGGAGAAATGTCCCACCAATTTTTTACAAAGCCCAGCAGCACGGGCAATGCGGCTGTCATCTTTAACAGCATTTTCTGGAAAGACAGGAAAACACATGAAAAAAATATTAAAACCTACCAGTAATCATTGTAGCCTAACTGCAAAATCTAACAATTTTCTAATAATTACAAAGAAATAATTCAGAGACTGCATAATTAACTACAATTATTACAAAGTAATAATTCAGGGACTACATACTAGTTAACTACAGTAATTACAAAGTAATGATTCAGGGACTAGACAGACTACCATTATGTGGCATGTAGTAGTAGTTTAACTTGTAGGCATGAGCTCAAAATCAATAGGTTACAAAACAATAGACACAGAGGTTCTCAAAAAACAAAAAACAATATAAAATAATAACAATAAATAACAAAAACAATAATAAAACAATAATATTACAAAATAAGACGGCAATAGATAACAATAATGCCACGTAAAGCAAATGTATTAATTTACACTTACCGATGGCAAGATGCAGCCTGTGGCCAAAACACTGAAGTCTGACCCAGTGGTTGAGTTCGGTGGCCTTCACAACGTTTGACCCGTTGTCGGTGGTGATGCAAGCTAGCTGCTCTTCCCGCAAATTCCAGCTGGTCAAAGCCTCACGTAGTCCACACGCAATGTTTTCCCCAGTGTGTTCTCCGGGGAAGTAGGCTGTCTGTAGACATCGCGTTTTCAGTTCAAAGTCTTGATCCAGGAAGTGTACAGTGAGGCTGATGTAGGGCTCTGTCGTTCGACTGGACCCAAGATCTGTGGTACAGGCGTAGTGTTCAATTTGACCCAGTTCCGATTCCACTGTCTTCCTGCATGTGTCGTACATTTTTGGAATGGCGACTTGGGAAAAATAATTGCGTGATGGAATGCTGTATCTTCGGTCCAGTTTCCTTATCAGACTCACAAAACCATCTTTGGTCACTGTGTTTATAGGCATCATGTCCTTAGCCAAATAACGAGTTATGGCCTCTGTTATTTCTCCGTGGCGTTTGGATGTTTTCTCGTAAGGAGTCACGCACGCAAAACTCTGAGAAATGGACTGTTGCAAGGTTTTAGATTTGCTGCTACTCACCGTTTTTGGTTTTGTGGTTTGGCTAGCTTTGAATTGTTCGTGTAGTTCTTTATGGTTGTGTTGCAGGTGGTGATGGAGGTTTGTTGTATTTCCTCTGGAAGTTGCCACAGCTGTTCGGCATGTTTTACACAGTACCTGTGTTTGTAACACGTCGTCGCTACGGAATCCAAAATAACTCCAAATTGCAGAAGTGCAGTTCTTTTTCACCACAAGGTCTTCGTCAACCACATTTTCCTCGCTATTCTCTCCTTTCTCCGCCATCGTGTTACATAGACTCGCAGTCGCCACAAAATTAACACCAACTAATTTGAGGGTGGCTCCGGAACACATAGGACCCGGGGGAACATAGGACCCGGGGACGCTGCCGGCGCCGACGGCTAGCTGTTGCTTCATCTGATTAGCCAAATGGTGTGAATGCATGGCGCATGTATCCAGGGCTCCATCTGATAGGTCAAATGTTCGCATGCTGGGTGTGAATACATGGCGCGTGTAAATAAAATGATTTTTATTCATCGCGTTTCAGGCATCTTTTCCGATGTGTTAACCGCGCATGTTCATATCGCGATGACGATGAAAATACGATTTATCGGTCAGCCCTAGTATATTCTATACACGTGTTATTTTTTTTCTTCAAAAGATTTGATGAGCAGTTTTAAGATTTAAGTTTCAACATGTTGAAAAGTTAGATGTCTCTACTGCTGGCTTCCCGAAGACTCTCAGCGCAATTACACACCAGGACAAACAAGTCACACCACCCTTACCACACAGGATACAGGCAGCCGCTATAGTGCGGATCACCACTGACTACTTTCCTCAGACACACACAAACACACACACACACAAATGTAAGACTACAGCAACAGCCTTTCACTAGCTCAAGAATAGATCCACTATTCGATGGGAACTCAGCTCAAACTGAAACAGTTGGCTCTGGCCAGTTGAGATGCTCCTTGCAGAAGCACAGCGTAACCGTGCTGCTGCTGCCGGCTCACGCCTACCACATTGTCATTACCAGATTTATCTTTGTTTAGGAAATTTGTGTAAACAAGCCTGTGGCGTCGCGGCCTGTTGCCTAGACGCTCAACAAACTTGACACGTGCACACACAAGTTCTGTCGTACTTGACACACTGTGGTTTGTGACAAAGCTTGTGGAGCCATGAGGCGGTTTTCCTGGGGTAAATTGAGCCCTTCAGGCGTTTCACTGGCACCACCGACTTGGAGCCGTGGACGTGCCTCGTGGTGATGATGAAGTCACCAGCTTGGGAAAGGGTGAGAGCCGGTCCTACCTTTCACAGCTGCCTGCAAGATAACAAACCTCTGACCCATCGGAGAGTGGAAAAAGAAAAACTCCTCACAGTTTGTACATATAGTACGATGTCAGAAAGAAGGGTTGTATTTATATAGGTGACTTTAACACTGTCAGAATGACTTTTTCTTACTTTACTTTCCCTTCATGAGTTAAACATGGACATTGATTATATGCGCTGATTTCACTTCCTGCTAAATGAGTATGGTGAAAACTCATTTATAACTTCTAGAAAAACAGGGAGAAGCTGTTCTATCAAAGAGAAACCATTATGACGAGTCAGATAATAGTAATAATTAACTTTATCTGTACAGCACCTTTCAAAACACACAGCAGTAGTAGCCAATAAACATTAAAAAAAATCTTCTCAAGGCCGCTGCACAAAGAAACACAACCTGATACTAGGACCATAAAATAAATCCCTCTGAGCTGTGGAAAGTGTGGGCGAGTAATTTTTGACCCTATTTGGAGACGATAGAGAGACGTTTTCAAAAATGGCTGCAGGGAAGTTGATGTCGGTGTGTCTGTAATTTATGAGCGGCCATCTGGCGGTAAGGTGTGGTCTGAATTATCATACAACAGGAAGGGAAGGCCTTTTCACAGCACCAGGTGCCCCTCACTGAGTGGATTCTGCTCCCTTTATGGCGTATTTGAGATGATAGTGCCGGTGAATACTGATTCTTTAAATCAACGCAAGGAAGAGGTCAACGTCCTCCTTCCTTTGTTGCCAGATTCAACCAATGTTTCTGAGAAAGGGTCTTTTCACTTTTAGGTTCAATACCTGTATAACAACATTCCACAGAGGGCTGAGACAAGTGAAGACAAAGATGTGTTTTCCGTCTTCTCGTTCAAACGTCCTTGTCCAGAAAGTACTGGATTCTGAGGATTTTGATGAGTCCTGGAATAAATGAGGGTTAAAGAAGGCTTTTTTCTAAAGAAGAAGAGATGTGTTAAAAGCAAATAACTTTCCAAATAATAATGTTCCTCAACCTTAAGACATTCAGTTCCAACAAAAGCATCAAAACCTGAAACACTCTTTTCTAGTTTAATTTCGACCATAGTTTCAACTTTAAGCTGTGTGGGTGTTTGTAGTAATGATTGCAAAACACACTAGGGACAGTTGATTCAAGCTTGCATTGCATAACAGCAGTAATTTAAATATGTTATAGCTGGGTGTGAAACGACTCTGTAGTCACAAGGCGCTGCCATGTCATGAATCATGAGTTCTACACTGTGACACAGGCCAAGTTGTTCCACTGGAAGACAAATAAACTGACACAACTAGTTGGTCATTTAATCTCACTATAGTAAATTCATAAATCTGTAAATTTCCCCCAATTTTTTTTTAGATGAATTGGAGAAATTGATATCATACTTCCTCTGTTTGTGTATTTGGGACTGGCACGACTCCACCACAGGGCAAGTCCCTTCCTGCTGTGGTTAATTAGTAAACAGATTATAAAATACAACATCGTACAACGATGATCAAACTATAACTCAGCACGCCAGCAAAATGCAGTAGTGTAATGTCATCTCTAACATTTTCCTCAAGAACAACTTGAATTCAGTAAAATAATTCAGTATTTTTTATTATTTTATGCTAAGAGACAGGAAATATAACCAAGCGTTTAAAACAGAGACTGAAAAGAGGAGCTGCATCAATGTATGAGTAAAATTGTGTTTTCTGGACTTTTCAAGTCGGAACCCAAATTAAAATTATGAACCAGAACATGACCAAAAAATGAATCTTTTGTCTGTTTCAGCTTTTTTTGGCTGTCACAATGTAACCGAATTGCCAGAAGCCTGCTCCAACGCTTCCTGTGGAGGTAAGTCTAACAGCAATATTGAAGTGGGTACTTAATGTGCTTTTCATTAACAGTTCTTTTAGGCCCTAAGAGAATCAGCAGACCTTAAAGAGTATACATGTTCTGCAGATTCTGTGTGGGTCTAGCTAAGCTCTTACTAAGGTGTCAGTTAACCGTCAGTTTCAGTGTTTTGGATCCGTCTTCCCTCCGGCTTCTTTGTTTGTGTCAAAGAGACTTGTAACATTATTTCCCTTATGCCTCAGTGACACGCTGAGGGGGTGTTGTGTCGTTTCTGTGCATAACTTTGATGTTTGGTTGGTGTCTCTTGCTTTGCCCCCTTACAACCTGTCTTGGTGTTGGCTCTCTGTCCAGCTGTGGAACCTACTCCGACACCCAAGGCTTCGACTGTCGCTCCGTCTCCGACCTCTTCCCATACCCTTACAACCCCCACTACCCCTGTTGTCCCGGCCACCTCTAACAGCAGCAGCACTGCTCAGCCCACCACAGGTAACCAGTGCCAGAAAACCTCTGCTACTCCCTGCTGCAGTCTGCGTCGCTCTGTATACAAGGATTTAAGTGGTTCTCAGGAGTTTTGAGATATAAGTAATTGAATTCAGTTTATTTATTCTATAATCATCTCTCTATGTAGTATTTGCATTTGATAGATTGTCTTTCAACAAAGGTTAGTAATTGTTTTAAGGGTTTGCGGCATTAGTGTTGGGCTAGGGTTAGGGTGTCGCCCGGTCAAACAGCTTAGCAATTTTCTCCTTCTCTTTCTCATGATTATTTCAGTTTAAAAAAAAATGTGAACAGAAAGTATCACAATGTTTTAATTTACAGCTTCAGAAAATGGAACCGTCATTGTCACCACCGCGAGCAGTAACACCTCCGTCCCCACTACATCGGCCTCTTCAAGTAAGTCTGACAGTGGGATAGTGCAAGAACGTTTTAATTCCTGCCCTGTAAATGGATATAAACCTCATCCCCTCTTTTCATCGCTCTCACAGATGCAACCAGCCCAAGTACCACGCCGGTGTCCCCGACCCCGGCCTCACAAAAGAATGCCACCTTTGATGCTGCGAGCTTCATCGGTGGAATAGTGCTGGTGCTGGGCCTGCAGGCGGTGATCTTCTTCCTCTACAAGTTCTGCAAGTCCAAGGACCGCAACTACCACACCCTTTGAAGCACCTTCACGGTTGGATCGGCCACACCGTCCCCTTCCCCGCCAACTCTGACCTCCTGGAGGAGACTCCCCACTCGGCACGTTCTCATCACTCGCTCGCCACTGGCGAACTCAAACAGTGTTTTCAAGCTGTTTTCCTTTCCATGTTTGTGCCACTTGTGATTTCGGCCTGCATTAGTGCTGCTGTAGTCGCTGTGGAGGCACCCACGCATGCTTGTATGTAATCTAAATAACACTGCACCAACATGTACAGTACACAGATCCCTATTGGTATGGCATTTAAGCCTTGCGCATATGGATTGCATCACGTGTTAGCTACTACCCACCTCCATCGGGCTGTTAGTCATCCTGCGAGAGGCCGTTCTCCAGCGGACCGAGGGAGGCTGGTGTTATTTACGGCCCCTCTCCTCGCTGCATGAGTCAAAAGGACCAGCAGTAGCTTTCAGTGATGCCTGGGAGGAGGAGTATTTACAGCAACCCAAAAAAAAATTTGATTTGGAAACACTGTTTGAGTTCACAGCTTTTATTAAAATGTGACAATGGCGATGATTCAGTATTGCTTTCACCCTGTTGAGTCGTGGGGAGGTCCGTCCGTCCCCCCTTCCCCTTTTCATGCAGCTGTATCCTATATATGTGTTCATAGATGATGTAAAAGAGGTGGGGTTACTTGAAGAGGGTATAAAAAGCAACACCCAATCATCTAATATCAGGAGCAACGCCGATCCCTCTGGTGAACAGTCTTATTTCGATGGACGTCTCCCGTGGCATTTCGGAGTGCGGTGCGTTTTCCGCAGTTGAATTCCCAGCGGAGATCTCTCGCCCTATAGGAGTTGTTAAAATGTCACAAACTGCCAGTGGAGCGGCACAATGCAATAAATTATGTATTAAGTCCATTTCCCAGCCATTAATCTCCCTTATGATCCTCACTGGCGTCAAATCTTACCCACGCGGAGCTGCCCCCTTGCTTTCTGAAAAAGGGTGAAAATGAACGATTGTAGAATATTTCAGAAGTGTTATCAATTAATGTGTTTAAAATAGAGTGTGGGGGAGCTTGAAGAAAATGGCTTGCACCTTTCTTGGACAGTGATAGCAGTGAAGTGCCTTTAATGTCCAGTATGATGTATAAAGAAGAGGACGAGTCTCCTCTTCCTGGCTGAGGCCCCTGAGTGTTGTCGTGAGTTTGTCGGTGAGCAATGAGAACCGAAGTATCAGCAGCTGGACTGAAGAGCCTTTTATTGTTGGAAGTAGAAGGTAGATGTCACCCGAGGGCCTCGATCAGCCGAGATTGAAGATTTTTCCCTGTGAGTAGAAGACTGTGTTCAGTGCACGGTCTTCTTCTCACCGACTGTGACCTTGTAGAAGTGGATGATCATTAGATTTGAAGGTACTCTCTGATTCATAGCTCCTAACACAGCGTCCCAACATCCTCACTGCTCATATGTCAGCACTCAGTTGTGTATCAAATTGTGTTTAGTGTAAAAACACGAGACTGTGAGGATAATTAAAGATGCTCTTAGGAGCTATGACCGCTTGAGTGTACCTTTTTTTTTTTAAACATAATTTCAAAACTTGAGTTGAGGTTGAAATGTCGGGACCGTGGTTCGGTCCAATGAGCGTCGCACCTCTTGATTCCCTGACTTTGCCATGCAAGTGAGACGGTTGCTGATGGATTGCAAAATTGCAGCATCTAAGTGGCCAGGCTCATGTCGACATCGCTTATTAGCTTGCTGCTCACAGTGTGATGTTTTTTCTTGTCTTTTTTTTTTGTCTCACCTGTACATAGCCACATCCTGCTTATGTTTATATCCTGGGTTTCACCGTGAGGAAAAGGCTAAATGAAGGAGCGTTGATCAGAAAATGTTTGCTTGTGCCAGCTCGTCGGTGTCAAGAATATTTTTGTTTCATTATTGCATGCTGAATGCTTGGAGTTGTGCGCCCCCCCCCCCCTCCCTCCCTCCCTCCCTCCCTCCCTTACATGCATATGCTCTTAAGGGGGTTGGACACACTTTGAAAACCACTCTGATTATTTGTGATTTGCCCATATGCTAGTTTAAAAGAATGCCTTGGAACCGTGTGCATTAAGCCAAAGTCCTCAGTTTTGGCATGGTGGAGTTCAAACATTTCACTGACGAGCTTTGTTTTGTAACGTTTTCTGTGGAAATGTTTTTCGTGGTTCAACCCCAAAAAAATGAGAAACAACAAAAAAAAGAATTTAATGCTTGTATAAATACTCAGTCTTGAATAGGAACTAGATACTGGATGAATAGTTTTTTATTATCATGAGGAATTCTAAATTAACGACAGCAGATTTGTTTTCCTGTTTCCTGCATAATTTAGGGTTATGTGTTTTCTGCTGCTCACCATTGACACGCCTTTTAAACCTACGGTCACCTGGTGGCATTTAGGCTACAGCCCAAAGACCCATGTATGAGAAGAGCAGGCTACAAAGTTTTGCCTTAGCTGCACCCAGCATCATCCCCCCCCCCCGCATGAGGAGTCCCCTGCGCCCCCAAAAACTTGCTGTTTGAGTTTAATGAAAAGCCATTGAGTGACCACTAACTCCAGTCACCGTGCTCTGTGCTTTCGACATGGTAGCTGCATTCCTCGGCGTCACATGTTGACGTTATTGCGGTGTTTCAAAACACGTTTGTCATCCATGGAAACCAATAGACGTCCATTGTGCTGCGTCCGTGGAGCAGCTTCCTCCTACAAGTCACTCAGTCCTTGCACCTCTTAAGGAAAAGTGCCTTATTCAGTTGATATCCATATACAGTGTAGTTGTAAAGTGATTATGCCACTCCTATTAAATACCAATGGGACTCAGCACTTTCAGACCCCCTGTGAAGTGGTTCTCTGTGTCGTATTCTGCTTGATTATGTCTCGTCACGCTCAGCCTTAAACTCCTTGATCAAATCCACCGAGCGTTCACTGGTGACGAGCTGTCTGGGAAGTTATCATGTGGAAAAGTGGAGACTTGTCAGATGTTTGACTCAAACCATAAAAGATTAATATCAAATTGATGTGATCGGCTATTGTTTGGCATCGGTTTCCTTCCAGATCGGACCCGGTTGTGTCCTTGACAACTCGTCACTCGCTCATTGTGATACAATCCCTCATTGATCACAGCTCCGGACCTCTGGTGTTCTGTTCTGCAACATCCCATAACAACCCCATAATGCAAAACTGTCACATGATAACTTGAACTCCACTCTGGATGTAACCTTCAATTATCACGTTGAATGTCTTGTTTATTTTTGAATGAGAAATTCTTCTTGTTCATGGAGGGCTCTCCTTTCGGTTTTCAGTCTTGCAGTGACCAGTAAAATGCTTTTTTTGATTCCCTCCTTTTGCATTGTGACTTTATTTTACGTAGTGCCATATGTTTTTATTTGTACATTTTTTTTAATAGGCCATCAGTTTTGTAGGTACGAGTTTTCCTGCTTTGCTCCAAACCCACTTTAACACACATACACACAATATGTAGACACTTGCAGGTGCCACATTGCCTCCCGAATTTTGTTGTGCCTGTTTTGCGCCCTTCTTTTACCCTTTTTTTTTTTCTGGCTTTGTTTTCTTGTGTTGCCTTTTAGTTTCACAATGTTAAATCAATAAAGTTTGAATATTGTCAAACAAACTACTGCATTCACCTTTTTATTTAACAGCAGTGTCAACTTTCCAGGAGCTGGTAATTTACATGACAAATCACAAGTGGGACAAACAGCCGGGTCTCCATCACCATGGTCACAATTGAACATCCAGTTGCCCGGACAACAAGGTATCAAGTTCAGGCTGTGCTTTGTGTTGCTCTTGTGTGTTTGTAGTTGAGGTCAACAGGTTCTCCCACTAAAAGATACATTTCATACTAGTATAGACATGTATATACATCCCAGAACCCATCACTCCTTACCCACAGCATCTTAAACTATTAATGGATCTATTATTATCATAATTATTTAGTTTTCGACGCTGCACAGAATCCGACTGTTTATGTTCAGCTGATCAAACTCTTGCATTGCAAATGTAATGTGTTCAATTACTAAGGAATGGCCCCAGTAACAGTTCCACTATCGTATAACAATATCATCAGATCACCATTTCTCATGTATTGATGTGTCAGGAGTTTCTGTTGTACTTGGTTGAGCTATTTTTTTTTTATATACAGGACTGCAACCACTTGTTTTTGGTTATTGATTATGGATTAATCTGCTGATTTTCTTTATTAACGGTTTGGTTTTTTGAAACGTGATAATTGTGAGAAAAGTTCACACTCACCAAGAGGTCAAAGTGAACCCTTCGAATATCTTGTCCAGCCTCCAGTCTCATAAGTTTATAATGATCCAAACAGGTTTTTCCCAATAATTCGCTATTATATGAAAAATCGGTTAAACTCCAATTTGTTTTGTCGTTAAATCTCTTTCATCCTCTTATAGAAATTCTTGATAAGTTTTCATTTTCGGACTGTAAACGTTTCACTCTAGCTGTTAATGTAATGGATTAGAAATATTAAGTGTAATGAAATTTAAAGTTCAAGTACATTAAAACTACAGTACAGTACTTGTGTAAAACTACTGACTGGTGAAGTTGGTTTCATATTTACCTGAGTCGTGTCTTATCTAACTCCCAAAACATTCCAACTTTAATGTTTGTTTGACTTTTTAACATGATCTGTTACTCACTTGAGTTTTTCCTCCATCTCATGCCCTTATATCTGATTGTGTTATTTAATATGTTTGGAATCTCTTGAAAAAATAATTTACAGGTATAACCAGATTCCTGTTGACATATTTTGTATATTCTTCTTTCTGAATTGCTCGAACCAATCCTAGAAGCCACTTCTCACAGCTCATGCCTACAAGGCCATGATATCTGTTGCATGGTTACTGATAGACACGGCTTGATTTTGAGGCCTCACAACCCAAAACAAGTTCATGGAGACACTAGTGCCCCCCTTTGGCCAATACACACACTGTTCGCCCCAGAGTCGTTCACAGCATGTGGTCACAGCTTTTACAGAAGTCTAAATGACACTGGTAAAAGTTTATCTGTTTGACAATCTCTTGAACTGGTGCTCACTTCCCAGCAAAGCTGGTAAATGACACAACCTCCATATTTACTGTGTAGTATGAAAGTTAAAAGGTGCCAAGTGTATTGCAGCCTTGACACTGCACACCCTTTTCTGTTCTGTACCATTTATGTTCAAACTGTTGGAATGGGATCTGGAACTGAAGACCCCACCTGTTGTTTTTCCACTCTCTTGAGTGTTTGCTGGTTTGTCCCTGACAGGACACACACGGTCAGTTTCCAGGGTCACTTGCAGCAAAGTTCTGCTTATGTGGCAAAAGCTCTAAAGGAAATGTTAGTGAGCTTGTGTGTGCACGGATGAACACATTCTCGAACGGCGTGTGTTCGGACAGTACGTTCAGTGTGTTTGTGTTGAACAGATTGTTTTTCTTCCACTGGGCCCAGAGTTCCCAGCTGGCTCGATTTCCCAGAACCAGAGATTTTCAGGAGATAATGTTTTCTTGGACGACTGCTCCATGATTTCTCTCTCGTGTGTCCATTAAAGACAATCTGTAACTTTACCGTCAATGGCTCGTACACTAGTTCTCTTACAGCCCTTTCTCTGCAAACTTTAAAATAATGTTCTCATTGTAAACTTGAAAAGTCTTTTTAAAAAGACCCATGTTACACTGTCTAGACTATTTATGTAAGATAATGATCGCAGAGCTTTAGAGAGGCAATACTCTCACACATCCACAGCAAAATGCCCTCAAACACTCATAGGTGCCCCGGCCTCCTGCACACACCACTGCTGTCTAGCATCAGGCAAAAAGTCACAAGGTATCAGAGTTGCATGGTCAGGAGAGCCAGGGAGCACGAGGGGCTGGAGGTGTTGTATATGTCGGCATGGAAGAGGCTTGACTTTAGCCTCAACTAACCTGATTGTTGTGTCCAGTCATGCCCTGTAATCTAATATAGGGACACAGAAAAATTGCATTAGGTTTAGAGTCTCTCTCTCTCTCGCTCTCAGGCACCGGTTCAGCCCATGCAACCACCCAGTGAACTCTGGATCATGCCAAGAATACCAGAACTAAGCAATGCTGGCTAGATAATGAAATGAAAAAGGCTGAATGGACAGAGAGACAATAAGAGTCAGCTGTTTTCTTCCCCCATGACCCAGAACCTTGGACAGGGCAGTAAAGGAAATCTGCTGTTTCATTTTCAGGATTTTAGAGGAACCATTTGTGACGGAGCAACCCTTGTAGAGTTGGTTGTGTGAAGATTTAAGGTCTAAAATGGAATCGATGATGCAACAAAACTTGACTGAGGCCTGATAATGAGGAAGCAGCTTCACATGGCTATTCCTCCTATAAACAGAGGCTGACTCAAACACACAGAGGGCAAATCTAAAAGCCTCGTCCACGGCCAGGAATGTGTCCCGTCATCTGACCGGCCTACAATTAACACAGATGGATATCATAGTGTAGGTTTGAGAGTATCGTGCTTGTTTTGGCTGTGAAATGGCAAAATCCTGTGGCAAATGGTCCCTCCCACTCATGCACAGCGATGCAGACCACATCCCTTTGTCGAGGTTAGAGCTACATTTACCCAGCTGTCCGGCCAGCGGCTGTTACAGAGTCCAAGCAGCCCTCCCTCTGTTCTACATTATTCAGAACAGAAGGAGCTTGATGCTGCATATTTGCTATTATAAAGTTATATTTTAGCAGTGGTCATGCATCTGTATGTTGAGTCAGGGGTAAAAACCTCTACATACATAGGTCAAGCACTGCCACCTAGTGGTTATTAGGGTGAAGTCACAATTCAGAATGTGTTTTGTTGGCAGAAGTGAAAAGGTGAAAACATTTATTGACATCATGTAAAAGTATAAACTTTATTAAAAATTTCAATCCTTAAAAATAGATTAACTCAGCTTCATTTGAGATGATATACTTCAACATTCCTCATTTAGTCTGTTAAAGTCACAATTGATAAACAACCTCTACTTATGAAGGACGCTGTATGTGCAAGATTTCGTTTGAATCAATTGCTTATTGATTAGCAGACTTTATGATCAACACATTATCATACCCTGGGTAAAACTCTTTATTCATACTCTTTTTCATTTGTTTCTAAAAATGGCTCAGTTGAGGAGAGAGGAAAACAAGCCGAAAGGAACCAAAGGGGGCGTGGTGGTGTCCGTCCAGCTGGAAGATCAAAGCCTACAGTCTTGCAGAGAACCTCACGTTTCCCAGGAGAGGTCGTCCTGTTTGAGGCAGTTCCTGAATTTCTGGGTGTCTCTGAGAAGCTGCCGGTTGCTGTGAGCTGCCCCACCTCTCCTTCCCTTCTGTTTAGCTGTAACAAGAAAAGGAGCAGGTGGCGACTTCTTGGCCACATATTCCTCAGCACGTGACTGACTCTGGGTCAATTTGTGCACCTGAGAAGAAGCAGAAGACCAAAAACATCAGACACTTAAAGCTATTGACACAATAAAGGATAGAAGTCACATTCTTATATTTCTGTTGACATAGAAATTACCCCTTCGACCCTCTTTAAAATCCAACCTCTGATGGGTGTTTCACTCACTGTCTGCTGGTGTTTGCGGAGCTTCGTGATCTGGACTCCCTTCTCCTCCATCCTGGCCACCAGCCTCTCCAGTTCGCTCTGCAGTTCCTGCCTCTCCTCCCGATTCTGGGTTAGGTCGATCTCACGCAACAGATCCTGATGCTCACTGACAGAAGAGAAAAAAACAAACAATTACAGACAGATCGTTAAAAGTGAAAAGAAAAGTTAAAACAAACAATAAAAATAAAGCTTGACTCACAAGCTCATCTGTCCGAGCTCGTCCTGCAGAGCCAGCAGCAGGTCTGACAGCGAGCCGAGTGGCTGGTCCGTTTGCTCAGAGAGGCCGTCGGGCTTCTTCAAACCGGTGGGAGATGGAGAAAAGTCCTTCTGGAGGCTTTTCTTGGCTCCACAGCCGGACCTGTGCAGAGCAGTAACTCGCTCACACAGCTGGGGCTGGTGGTGCTTCATCATGTGGAGGATACTCTGTACGTTGGCGTGGACAGAGTGGCTTGGGCTAATTGACTGTGTGACAGGAAGGGAACAATAAAAAAAAATGACAACAGCAAATACCACACATCTTTTAGAGTGATCAGAATCAGAAGTGACTTACTGTTCCTGCAACAAAGGGCATTTTTCTGAGGATTAGGCCGCTTGGTGATGACAGCTCATTCGGTTTAGGGGTTTTCTGAGGGGTAAGAAAGCTGGCATCACTATTATAATGTAGATAAAAGTTTCTAATCAACTAAATACAGGAAGGTAATCGTGTTTATAGGCACCTTGATGGTCTTTTTTGTCCTTTTCTTTGGCTTAATCTCCTCATTAGTTGGTGCAGACAATTGATGGCTGATGTCTAGTTCCCTCTGCAGCTATGGTCATGGATATAATAAACAAGACAAGTTCATTTCTTTTTCTTTTGTAAGAGGCTTTGTTGAAATTTTTCCATCATGTGACTTGAAAGAAACTTGTATGAAACTTAAAGAACCCAAAAGATAAATTAAAGGTTGTGTAAATTTGATATAAAGACAATAAAATACAAGTAGATTGAAAAAAACGCACGTGCATGTTAATGAAAATTAAAGAACTAAGTGAAAATGCTTTGCTGTGACCGACCTCGTCTGCTCTCTCCTGCACACGTTTACGCTCCTGCTCTTCTTTCAGTAGTCTTTGCTCCAGAATGGCAAATTTCATCTGGAAGCAGAATGAAAAGAATTATCACATTATTCAGCTTGTGATGATTAATGTTTAGACTTGTTCAATTGAAAACGGTGAATTACCTCTGCCACGCTTTGGGTTCTACTCAATTTGAGATACTCTGATTCGAGTTTGTCCAGCTTCTCCTGCTGAGTTTGGGCGTTTGAGCTGCTCGGCTGCTCGTTCTGCAGAGAAGCCTGGTTGGGAGATAAACAGGGATTACATCAGGAAACTCTAAAAAGAAAAGGAAACGGGTGATGAAAAGGGTTTGGATACAGTTAATTGTTATCATTTAATTAAAGATTATAAAACTTTTCAAAACAATAATTTCTCTACTTCATAATTCTCATAGCTAGGATCTACTTTTAAGGGTAGCTCTCTCAATGATTTTTCTTTCTTTAAGATTGTAGCTTTTTGAACTACCTGGTTCTCTATGACAGCTTTCCTCTCCTTCTTAGCCTTTTCCACCATCTTCCTCATGTAGTCCAGCTGCTTCTCAAGACTCTTACAGCGAGCCTCTGCCGAGAGCAGCTTTGAGTCCAGCTCTGATACCGAAAAACACAGAGACAACTGTAAAAACTACATCGGTCACAAAGACAAAACACTGCGAGACCCCAGTGAAGCACAGAGACTTTTCTCTTAGCTTATTTTTCTCTCTTACCTCTCCTGCCAGAGTTATTGGTCTCAGGCAGGCTGGCTGCTCCATGATTAAGCGTTGTGTAAGGTGCTTTAGCCTCCTGCTGCTTTTGAATATCATGGGAGAACTGCCGGTAGCTCTTCTCCGCGTCTTTCCTCTCCAACTCCAATCGCCTGATTTTATCCTGGAGGGTCTTCAGTGCATCAACAACAGCTGGAGAGAATTTAACAAGAAGGGAAGGGCATATCAGGTGACTGGAACATAAGGTGGGCGTAACGGGGAACATTACCCGACAGCAGGGGCTGTGCTGTACCTCTGCTGTCGATGTTAGGGTTGGTCTGAGACCCCTGCAGACTGGGGATCTGCGGGTCCCTGCTGAAGGCCGAGGGGGCGGAGAACCCCAGCTGTCTTGGTACAGGTGCTATCCTGTCTGGAGGCTGGTAATAGCTCCCGATGTAACTGTTTTTGGAGGGCGAGTCTAAAATCTGCAGACAAGAGAAGAAGACCACAATGAATCAAACAGTCAAAGCCAAAAGGTGTGATATGTTCTGTTTGAGTTCGAGTCCCAAATAGATATTCAATCAACAATAATATACAACAAAGAAAACGAAATGCGTGGAGTTGATAAAGTTCAGTATATTTCAAAATATAAATGATCAACATTAACTGGTCAATACATCCTTTGCCTGTATTCTATGACTGTACAATACTACATCATTGTGAGTGTTATTAAAGTCCCAGAAGCTGCAGGAGTCGCTGCTCTACTAACTACTCTTCTCATCTCATTATACCAACCCACTGTCCATCCCTTTACTGGCTATACTAGCCCCATGCACGGACTTTACCACTACATATTCTTATATATTTATACATTTGTATATATATTTTTCTGCTGTTTTTATAAATATACATATATTATTGTACTATCCACTCCAGCAGCACAAGAACACTTTCCTACTGGACACTGACACAATCACATCATTGCATTCCATTCCTGTATCTGTAAATATGTTCTCCGTATGTGATTTATGTATGTATGTCAGTGATGTGTTTAAGTGTACAAGCTACTGGATGATCTGAATTTCCCACGGGATTAATAAAGTATCCATCTATCTATCTAACGATTCGTGGAGGAAAACAAACCGGTTTATTTACTAATAACGTAACACGAGTTAGCGACTTCTTGCTAGCACAACTCAAAGCTAACGACGATCTCCATTTTTTGCAAGTTAACTTCGATGGACGTAACAAAACTGTGAGGAAAGAAGCAGCTAACAGGAAACAACCGCTACACGCTGACCATAGTAAACACAGCTAACGTGTTAGCCACAGTCGCGGCTAACAGCTGATTAAACTGTTACCTGGTCGATATAAGTCTCCATCCTGAGGGCGGCTCGTTCATACTCGTTAACAAACCAACCGTGTTTTTTTTGTGTGTGTTTCCAGGCAGCGCGTGTGCGTTGTGGATTGTTTCTCTGTCCCCGGCGGACTGCTGCAGTTGTCTGTTTGTGTTGTCAGCTGCAGGCAGTCCGGCCTTTTTAAATTTCCCTCCTCGTCTCGACCTCCTCACTGTGGTTCCGCCTGCTGCACCGTTTACTCCTCATCCGGCCCCCCCCGCTTCTCAGAGCGGCTCGAAATAAACACTGACTCCAGTTCACATTTACTCAGGATTTACACAACAAGGAGAAGGTGAAATGAAGGAAATGGCTAATTTGACACGCTCCCTTTTCTGGCTTCACACTGAAAGGAAATAAAATTGAATTCGGAAAATGAATCATATAAAAAATAAATGTTCAAATGCATTTAATACTCTCATGAAGGTGTAGATAGATAGATAGATAGATAGATAGATAGATAGATAGATAGATAGATAGATAGATAGATAGATAGATATATAGATTGATAGATAGATTGATAGATAGCATGAAAGATAGATAGATAGATAGATAGATAGATAGATAGATAGATAGATAGATAGATAGATAGATAGATAGATAGATATTAGGATAGATATATATATAGATAGATAGATAGATAGATAGATAGATAGATAGATAAATAGATAGATACTTAGATATATATATATAGATAGATAGATAGATAGATAGATAGATAGATAGTAGGATAGATAGACAGATAGATCGAAAGATAGATAGATAGATAGACAGGTAGATAGATAGATGGAGAGAAAAAGTGATTTCACATTTAAATTTTACATTAAAACATTCTGTTAAACCTGCCACATCCTCCAAAAATACTCAGGACAAGACGTAGATTTGAGAGAGTACCACCATGACCAGTGCTGAGGACTACTTTGCATTATGAAATTTGTTTTGTTTCAGCAAATCTTCTTATTTGAAGATCATTCTTGATCATGTAGGCTGTCGAGTTTTTTTCAAGTTTTTCAGTCCATCACCTGGTATACATTTGCACAGTATTATGCAAATAACCTGGTGAAGCAATGGGATGTATGTCTGCAGGGAAATAGGTGGGTTGCACTAAGGAGAGACTGTATTTTATAAGTGAAGATAGTTTGACTATGAGGTTTCTTATGTGCACATATGCAATAGATCTTATTCATGTTTATCAGTCTCACTGGAGAGGTACACGGCATGTGGATAACTGAATAACATGTGTACTAAGGTCTATCATGTAAATAAGACCGATTTAGTTGTGCAGGTTAGTTTTATTATCAACACAGTGTGGAAAACACACAGAAGCACATGCACAGACGTTTGAGCACAAATAATGGATGAAACAATGACATAACTGTATGAGAGATGATTTGCCAAACAACTCCATGGCCAGACCACTAATCCAGATGATGACATGTGTCCAACAATCAATGTTTTCTGATTAATGTAGATTTATTATTTTCTTTGTTCTATCACTTGCTACAAACACCTTTGTCCCGTATAGTCTCGTAGTATATTGAACATCCGAATACAATTTCTGCATCAAAATGAAATTCCTGTTGTGTAATTGTTATCATTTTTAATTAGTGTTCAGTTTATTGAACATGAATGAGGACAAATAGAATAAATATACAACTCTCTCTCGCTTTCTCTCTCTCTCTCTCTCTCTCTCTCCTCAGTATTTTTCTCACTTGTGCTTGATAAACAAGAAAGAGAAGGAGGGGGGGCTGCTGCCGACGAAAGGCATGACGGGAGATGTAGTTTGGAGGCACCGCATCTTTTACACACACACCGAGCGAATAGAATCCAACTCCCATGAGCACTTTACCCCGCGAGCCTGGTCTCTCCCCTTCGACCAATTGCCTGTCCGAATCCAAAGCGGTGCCGCCCAGGAGTGCGCAGGGCCCGCTGTGATTGGCCGGCCGGCCGTGCCAGTCAGATGTTTACCGTGCAGCGTCTGCCTCCTGTGTGTTTGAGGCTGTTCGAGTGTTTTCTGTGGAGAAGCGTCCCGGAGCTGCAGACCTGCACCGAACAATGAGGAGAAAGTGAGTTTGTGACCGTGACACGCTGCCTTCGTCGCCTGTTTCGTGTGTGGGAACCTTTGCTTGTCACCCGGCCCTTGTTTCTCTCCGGTGTCTGTTGTTTAACGGGCTGTTATCCAGAGCCAGTGAGGGAGGGCAGGGGGCAGATTGAATGGACCCCACTAATGGGACTTGAGCATTTTGTATCATGACACGTCTGATCTCTCAATTAAAACCACACGAGCCAGGAGCCCATATTGGTTCATTGAGGTTTGCAAAGGGAACACTTGAACTGGTAGATTATACTGGTAATATTAAAGTAAATAATCAGTGATGCAATGTGGGTGTAAGTGAGTGGAGATTCTCAGTCTTCCAGGGCCTGGTACATCCAAGTGCTAAACTGGGATTTCTTCAAGAAACTCAACCAAGTCCAGTTCACCTGTTTTTAGCACTTGGTTAAATGTGGGTTTAAATGCCCACCATTATGATAGAGCCTGACTGATAGTGATTAATTTATTATCAGATATTATGAGATATGCAATGTCTGTATATATATTCAAATATACTGTCCATTATTCGTTTTATGTTTTACAAATGCGTGCTTAATATGTCACCATACATATTTAAGAAATTCCCATACATTTGTTTGTTTGGGTTATAGCATTTCTGACATGGTACGTGTCCTTTTGACCATTGAGATCCATGACCAGAGCCCTGTTGTTGGCCCCCAGGTCCCAGTTTGAGACAGAGGGTGACAGGGCTTTCGCTATTAGATCTCCAACCCAATGATTTCAGATCAAGCGTCTGTCCTCTTTTAAATCCCTCCTTTAACACGGAACTATTTGGGGCTTTTATATCCAGGGATTATTCCTATTTATTTTATTGTTTTTATTTCTCTGTTCAAAAGTCAAATATGTTCCTACAAGCAATGTTTTGATAGCGTTCCCACCCACCTATCCACATTAGCATCTTTTTCTATAGTTGTTTGTTGAACACGCTGTGCTGCTGTGATTAAACCTGGACTGTGTCGTGTTGTGTGTTGTGTAGCCTGTTGTAAAACAAGCACAAGCCTTAGTCCCGACGTGAAAAGATGGAACTGCTGGACCAAGAGTATCTGGGGAGATGGGATGGCCTGGGGAGCCGTGATGCCAGCTCCAGGACTGAAGCCATGGAGAACATCCACCTGGAGGTCATGAGGAAGGTGGAGGCTATTGGGCCCATAACTGCAATGGGCCCCTCGCCCCCGGCCTTGGTTACCTCCCTGACCAGCGACCTGAACGACATCCTTGCTCATCTGCTCATGCTCTCCAAACGCTGTCCCTTCGAAGACGTCAGGGAGCGATGCATTCGGCTTCTACGGGCTGTCCAGGTAGGAGACTCCTATGATCTCTCATGAGGGGTTTGCACTGTGTTGCAGCACCGATCCGCGATCTGTCCTGTCGTTCTAGCGTGTGCGTTGTTGTTCTGCTCTCGTCTGCTCCTCTCTCCACCTCTTCATTAGCATTGCAAACATTGTGGTCGAGTCAGACCGTCTCACTTAGAGCGGTGCCTGTGCTGTCAAGTTGTTTACTCTCAGTGACACGATGAGACATGATGAAATTATTTAAAAAAAGCAGCAAGTGCTCTGAAACCTTTCCCATCAAGGGCCCATTTCCTTTTTAAAACATCTACGAGGGCTTAGGTAAATTATTTAGTGATTATGTCACACTACCTCTCTGAAGCAAGGGCTGGAACATACTGTTGACAGAAAAACTATACAATCCCTCATTTAACCACCTGCAGTCAATTGGAGGGAGTATACATGTCTAGATATGCAATATACTCATTTTATGCACTTATATATTGTATATACAGTACGATTTTATTGTATAGTTTGCACTAGGGAGTCTTTTCACTACCTCACACTGATTTCTACCAATAAGGACAATCTCACCCATGAGGGGAAACCTCAGACACCCGAGACATGTTTACGTGTTTAACCCTCATGCAAACCAATGTTATATCCTTAAATCAGTGCTGGTACAATCAGTTTGTCACACTGTATGTTGTTTTTGCAGATGTGTTGGGTTGTAATTTAGATTCAGATCCTAGCAAATATGTGAATTAGATGCTCTGATCATGTTTTTGTTAAATCAAGAGCTGTAACAAGTAGACTGGACTTTCGATGGTTGTTGTCTCAGTTAAACGTGTCATTGTTTACCTGTAGAGAATCTAATCAGGGCTTTATACTGGTGTTAGCTGTGGCCTCATCCCCTTAATAAGTCCTCCAATGACAAATAAAAACAAAGCCCTGTGGCGTTTGCGGGCCTGTCGTATGTTTTTTCTGAGGAAATACCGTGTGGTGTTTGCTGACATGAATTTCTGTTTGTGCTGAAGTGTTTTTGGAAGATGGAGGAGAGGCACCGGGAGAGATGAGAGAGGGAGAAAGCTGCTTTACTGGTGCACCACAGTACACACCGTCTGGTATTTTTCGAATTATGCTAAGCTGCATTTGCCGAGGGGGCTTGCCAAAGTTAGCATTTATGAGCCCAATGTAGCAGCTCATGCTGTTCTGGTTCCACGGTGGAAGACCTCTCCCCCTTCCCCAGCACACACACACACACACACACACACATACACACACACACGTCTCTCACTTTGTCAGAGATGGAAGGGGGCTACGAGAGAGAGAGGGGTGGGGGCTCAAGCTCAGACAGATCTCTAATTCCAGCAGATCCGCTGATTAAAGACAAAATCTTTGAAAGCACAGACAGCCCTTTCCTCATGGCAACCCCCCTCCTCTGGAATAGGAAGGCCTCCTGCTTGGTGAGAATAATGTCCCATAATACCCTAGTGGCTTGCAAATATTCGACGGGGGGAACTAGTTCGGTGCCCCAGTGTGCACATGCACTGTATATCTGTGTGTGTGTGTTTATCAACTGTGCAAACAATTACACTTTAAAAAGGAAGAAATCTGCCCTCTTTCATTGGTAGGATGATGTGGCCACAAACATACGACATTCTTTTAGCGGTGTGAACACAAACGTGTCCTGGACAGTCCATTGAAGGACAACAGACCGACCTGGATACTCGCACTGGCAAAAACAACATATCGTTTCTGCAAACAGAATCAAAACGTTTATCTGTGTGTAGAGCGAGGAAGTGAGATCCAGTCAGTGATCACCAGGGACCCAGTGTGGAGATGCATTCTAATGTCGGGTGTGAACTGACCATCCACAGCCGAGACAGATGTTAATACCAGTTCTGAACTGGGCCTCAGGTCTGTACGTTATACATGTAGCTACAACCAATTAGCATAGCTTAACATAACGATTGGAAACGGATGGTTTAATGGAAAGATACAAAAGTTGCAAATAAGCGTATTTTCCAAAATGTCAAACTATTCTCTTAAAACAAGCCGTTTGATAATTAACCCAGGATCCTGCCCTTTGTATTTTATTCTATTGTAGATCCAATAATAACCAAAGTACCCATATGTTCAAACAGACATTAAGTAACATCTCTCTTCTAAAGCCAGAGGCCCCTCTTTGCTCTGCCGCTGACTCGCTAGCCTCCTTTATGTAATCTGAGTTGTTGTTTGTTTTCCGAGGAGCCCTGTGAATACGCAGTGAACACAGTTAGGGGAATGGACCTGTGTGCTTGAATGTTTGCGGTCTTATTCTGCCATGGTTGTGGCAAGTCCCAGGGGTTAAGGGTTACGGGGTCGCAGCCCAAAATAGGATTCTGTGTGCATGGGGAGGGGTCAGGTTCCCATAAGGCGTCCTTGTGTAGTGGTCGGCTGGGGTGAGCATATGAGGGTCAAAAGCGCTTTACCCCCAGACGGGTCATTCTGGGGCTGGGGCAGTTAACATCGCTGAGCTCTATTGATCTAATACATATAGGGACACAGGATATCGATGGGTGGAGACAAATGCAAATAAAACATACACACACACACACACACACACACACACACACACACACACACACATATTCTACACTTATATGCACAGACATCTAGAGAGACAATAGTAAGTGTTTGTTCTGAGTCTATGAAAGGAGTGGGCAGACTCCATCGGCTTGCTCCCTCTCCGGGCACCATGTTCCCTCGCTGGATGAAGGAGCCCAGTCTTGCGCGGTTGGACAGAGACAGAAAGGGGTTTCTTTGTGTTATGTAATTGCGCCATTGTGTTAGCCCTTTACCCCAACTTGAATTAAGAGCCACTCTCAAAAGCTCAACCTGTTCTCGTGATGCAGGCTGGTGCTGCTCAGATTCCAGAGACTTTATAGTGGTCTTACTCAGAAATCAATCCACCGTCTGCAGTCAGTCCAGAACGCTGCCGCTCGGCCTTTTGACACAATCCCAAAAATTGAGCCACACGACCCCGGTTTTATCATCCTTGCACCGGCTTCCTGTTCGTTGTGACTCTGTTTCCCAATCCAAAGAAAGATGGTTAGGTATTTGTACGATCCATCCATTCATCCGTTCATTGTCTATACAGCTTCGAGGGTAGAGAGGGGAGCTGGAGAAGATCCAAGCCGACATTCAGGTACAGCCCGAACAGCTCCCCGGCGTATTGCAGGGCTGATTTATATGATGTGTACCAAAACCATCAGGTGTCGCTTATATTTTAATTTAGTTTTCCATTATTTTATATTTTCATGCACATTATTTTGTATTTCTAGACACGAGCAAAAGAGGGAAGACATGAGCCTGTCCAGCTTTCTCCGAAGTAGGTGAAGGCTCTGGAGGTTTCAAGCTTATGCTGAATTTGTTTACGCGTACTTATTTAGTTAATTATGGACATTTAGGATGACTCAGCAGGCCCCATTAATAAACACTTATGTGTGATTAATTAAGTGGAATGACTTCCTGGATCTGACCTTCTCCCAGAATATCTACTGAGTGCATATTTCTGTCCCTGTAAGGAAAGCTTAGGAGCATCTCCAGGCCTTCGCAGATATTCGCTGCAGGGCTTTTTCTGGATTCATTTTTTATTTTTTTTTTTTTCGTG
Source organism: Pleuronectes platessa (assembly GCF_947347685.1). Lineage (NCBI taxonomy): Eukaryota > Metazoa > Chordata > Actinopteri > Pleuronectiformes > Pleuronectidae > Pleuronectes > Pleuronectes platessa. The sequence goes on from NC_070642.1 coordinate 16,468,301, forward strand.
CGGCTTTGAAAGATTGCACGAAGATTTTAAATCTGTTTGTCAAGACTAAAATGTGTTTTTATGCGCAAGGACAGTCATAAAACGCTGGGCGCTTAAGGCAGCTCTTGCACTTGCACCATAAACATTTCATTAATTTAAATTTGATTTCCCCTTGCGGTTTTTCATGGTTTAAGGTTTAGCTAGTGCCGCGATTTAACCCTTGGAGTGTCTGTTGTGATAATTTGTGATAATTTGTGGGATTAGTGTTGCTCTCTGAGGGTCTGTTGTCGGTGTAAGCCCGTCTTTGTGGTGGCAAGCTTGTGCTGAGACTGTATCAACAAACTTGACTCGTCGGCCTTGTCAGACAGGAGGGTGGCCAGATGCAATGCTGCAGAGTCAAAGTCCACTTGTAAACTGTGGCATTAGTTTATAAAAAGATTCTGCCCGGTCTCTCCTTGTCATTTTTGTGTGTGTGTGTGTGTGTGTGTGTGTGTGTGTGTGTGTGTGTGTGTGTGTGTGTGTGTGTGTGTGTGTGTGTGTGTGTGTGTGTGTGTGTGTGTGTGTGTGTGTGTGTGTGTGTGTGTGTGTGTGTGTGTGTGTGTGTGTGTGTGTGTGTGTGTGTTTTTGAATGCATGCCTTCACGTCCTCACCCAGCTGCCTCCGCTTACTGTGTAAATAGAGTAAGGACCCATGGAGAAAGTGAGAGAGCCCTGTGGTCTGGACAGATCCGCTGGATTATGGGCGATCCCGGCTCGAACCAGGTCAGACAAATAGCAGGGTGAGGGGTATGCAAGGGGGAGAGAGAGAGAGTTCGCAGTAACAGCAGCAGCAGCAGGCAGAGAGTGACCTTTGGCCCAGTAACTGTACAGTGAAATGCTCTGTGGATACCGAGGACGTGAAAGAGGAATAAAGCTGTGGATTTACAGCTGCCAGCCAGCTGGGCACAGGGATGGGACAGGGCCGACATAGGGGCTGGGAGGGCGGGTGTCTGTGCACTGGCACTGTGTCTGTTTACCGTCTGTGGGATGTTCGGTCTTACTAAGCTACATGGAGCTTTCTGTTGCAATAACATCGCGGTCGCTTAAGGCTTCTCTACACTCCCGTCAAAGCCTCTTGTAACATGATTGTTGTTGGACGCGGTGATGCCGATACTTGCAGAGATACTGCGGCTGCACCACAATGCACCTCTTCTGTTCACCTATAGTTGTAGTGGAAAAATACTAGATTACTAATTGCGTCACCTTTTACATTTGGCATGTAATTGAATTAAAAAATACTAAATTAACTAATAAATGGGCTCCCATTTCTAAAGGGCTGATGTGAGACTGGGAACCAATGCATCTGTGATATTTGTATGTGTTTGTGTAGTATAAACATTTACACAATGTCTTTATTTTCCATCCAAAAATCGTATGTTCTTACCTGTGCATTAAAAAACATTTCTAACATGCTATGAAAGCACACAAACACACAGACAACCGCTTTGATCCTACAACACTCCACGCAGACAGACCCCCCCCCCCCCCCCCCCCCCCCCCTTCCAGCCAGTGCGGCTGCAGACTGGGGAACACTAGAGAGGAGGGGGCATGTGGGAAGTGTGCAACTAGGTCACTGTCAATCCTGATGTAGGGTTGAATAAATGGTAATAAAAAGCACAATTTCGCCCTTTTTTTTGTAAACATTAGAACTAATGCAAAGAAAAATAAATTAAGAGATAAAATTAATAGAAAAGGAGAATGTTTTTGCATCGTGAAGGCTGTTCTGCTAAAATATGCAAAGGTTATATTCTCCCCAGCACAGGGGGAGAAATGAGTTTGGGTTGTGAGAGGGCTTTTGCACAGCGTAAGCAGTCGTCATGGTACCAGTGGGGTGAGGTGCAATGATGGGGTGGGTAGGTTGGCGCTGTAACTTGGGGGATGGGGGTGCTGGCATTATTTCTGGCCCATGCTATTCAGGAACTGAGGGCGAAAGAGAGAGAGAGAGGAGGAGGAAAGAAAGTGGAAAAGAGAGCGCGGCCAACGCACTGGTCGTTGAACGAGATATGGAGGAAAGTAACAGGGAAAGAATCAAGTGTGTTGGTTTTAACGCTGGGGAGTAACGAGGGGAAGGGGTAGAAACACGATGGAGGTGGTGAAACACAGTCCTTCCCTGCATTCAGTCAGCCACCTCCAGTGGAAAACTACCAGCACCCCACACCTACTGGCCCAGCCTTACCCAAAACCTGAATAATATCTGTCCCGTCCAGAACCGAGCACAATGTGGACTATTTTTTAAATGTCCCCCTAATCAACCCCTCAATCGGCCACTAATTGAGGATTCATTTTGTCATCTTGCCATATTTTATCATCCCAGTCTATTTGCGAGACCGTGGAAGAAGGAGGAGGACAGGGGTGTGGATGGAGGATGCGAGGCGGTGGACAACAGTAACAAAGTGCTGCAGCAGGAGGCGGGGACGGAATAACAAACTCTGTGAAGGAGACACGGAAAAGGCAGAAGAATAAAAGGCTAGCGGTGCCGTGCGTGTAAAATAATAATCGCTGTGTTCTCCTGCTCTACATGTGTCGTGTTTCAGCCTTGGATAGAGAGAGCAGCGTTCACTGTGTCTCTCCCATTCGGAGACGGAGGAATAAAGATAGGGCGATCACATGGTGCTTTTGAGTAAAACAAGCCTTTCTCCCGCCCTCTCTCTCATTGCAATAATGTGATATTTATAAATTGCATACGGAATTAAGCGTCACAAATAATTTATAAAGTGTCTGCCTTCTGCCTCTTCACTAGCGCCTCTACGCTGTCTTTCTTTTCCAGGCTGCGACTCTCGCAAGAATGAGCTCAGCTCTTCTTTCTGTTGGTTTAGTGTTGCCATTAAAAACTGAAGCTTGTGTAACTGTTTCAACATTAAGTCTTTCTGACTCCGTGTCTAAATGTCAACGAAACCTAAACAGGTTCAGCTACAGGGGGAGCTTTGATGTATTTGTTTTTTTTAAAGCCCCGTTGACACCTTTTCACAACAATATTCCTTCAGCAACTTCTTTCTGTTCAAGAAGATTTAACTTTAAATTATATTATTCACAGTGATATTTAAACGCATTTCATGTATTTTCCCTTCTCCTGTATTTTTTTTTTGCTCTAACTCGAGAGTATACTGAAAAGTAGTTATATACAATATGATGGTTCCACTATTTTATCTTGATTTCCACAAACCTATGTGATGACGTTTTTCAAGCACCAGGCTTGTTCCCCTGTGCCAAAATTTAGGGGATGCTCGATGCAGATGGAAAACCTTGGGTGACGTCACCGGAAGTGCTTGTTTGGTCCCAACTGTACTGCATACAGACAATCTGAAATTCACACCCCTTTCATGCCGTGTGCTTTTCCAGCTGTTTATGGAGGTGAGAGGCTCCTTCTCAAACTCTCTTTGTATCTAGAGACGACTGCAACTGTGCCCTCCAGGAGAGACAGTCTGAAAATCTGTAGTCTGACTCCCACATTTAAACAACTATTGTGTTGCACCCCTCTGTGACAACCATCCTTTAACCTGGATTTAAGAAAAGCTGGACCTTTTCTTTCAGTTGTGCTCAGGTGACAAATCCTATGAACTTGAGATTTTACATATTGCTCCCCTACCTACATGGTGGAAATTGTATGAAGCTACCCAGAGATGTAGAAATTACCTCAACTTGCACGTTTTGCAGGTAGAAATAATTAAATAAAATATGTATTAAACAGATTCTAGATCTCCCGACTTGTGAAACAATTTGAAAACACTTGTGTATTTATGTAAATGGTCTGTATCTTGCCCAAGGACACATCGGCATGCAGATGGGGAAGACTGGAATCGAACCACCGTCTGGAAACCACGACGGAGTGCTCAAACAGACACACACACACTCTCAAAGGATCCAGTACAAGAAATCTCTCTGATCCAGAAGCGACCACACATCACCCCACTTGCCTCATACACTCAGACACTTTCATCCTATCGACCTGGATGCCGTCTGTTCAGGATTAATATGATTGAATTCATAAATAAATGATGAAGCTTATCGTCCAGTGGATTCAGTATCTGAACAAATCAATATATGCCTTTTATCCTCCACCCTCTTGCGCTGCCTTTTACTTGATGAAACAGAATGGGGGCCATTGAGTGGTTTCACCGCTCACACAGCATACTGGGGGTGTGGAAGTAGCTGCAGTTCACATGTGTAGTCACAGGAGGGCGCTCTCTACCAGTGTTGAGGCTGCTGTTGCTCTCCTCAAGTTGCTGGATGGGAATTTTCCATGCACTGGGCTGAATGCAAGCAATGCTCTGCATGATTTTTTTATGTTTTCCCTTTGCCCTGGTCACCGGGCAGCTATCCAGCGTGCGTGTGTGCGTGTGTGCGTGTGTGTGTGTGTGTGTGTGTTTACGTGTCTGGAGAGCTTTATAGCTGTGAGGATGCAGGATTGAGAGGCATCTGCGGATCAGGTCACAAAGCATGAATAGCCCAGTGGCTGTGGTCCAGGCCTCAGTCTGAGCTAGCCCCTATTAGGATACAAACCACACAGGCTCAACACCAGGCTTAACCAGCGGGAGTACACAAACAAAATATTAGCGACACTCACTACTGCTCTGATCAGAACATATTCTCAGAACACTAAAGTGAAGCTGGATATGAACCCACAGTTCTTTATTTCAAACACTCGGATGATTTAAAGATCTAATATTGGACTACTCTTCATTACAATGTCTTAAAATGACTACACCTGGGTTATATGTTTTGTTGACTTGTGTACTTACATTATCCAAAATGTTTCCAACAATGTCCAAACCCAGAGAATTTTCCAGACGTTTCACTTTAGTCACTTTTAATTGCGTCATATTCTCCTTACCTATTTCTTTGTCAGTCTCTGATTTAATTTTCCGGACAAATTATATAAATATTTTTTATGTGAAGTCACCGTAGGCTCTGTAAATGTGATTGATATTTTTAACCTGTTTTCCACATTTAGTGGACCAAACAAATATTGATTCGTCAAGAAGTAAGTTCACTCCCAAGCAAAACACAGATAAGAGGTCAATATTTTGGTTGCTAAAATGGTCAATCATGGATTCTGTCCATGTTGAGCAAGCATATTTGAGTGTAGGCGTCTTTGTTGGACAATCCACTTTCCCTTAAGACTGGAAGGAAAAACATTGAACGCACAACAACACACACACACACACACATAGACTGCTTTCAAGGTCTTGTGCGTCTCCTCCAACCTTGCAAAGACCCCACACTTTGAGACTTGAACTTAGCTGTGTCAGCACTTGATGAATTGTTTCCCCTCACACTGACCAGTGCCCTCATTGTGTGGCGCTGCCTGCTCGCCAAATGGTGTTGCTCCAAGCTTTGCCCGTGCAGCGTCATGTTGGCTTAGGCCCGGCTGTGGTGTTGTTTCAGCGTGTGTGGTATTGTTTCAGGCCCAGTGTGGAGTGGTGGAGGGTATTGTGCTCTCTTCTCGGGTGTATTGTCCCGGGCTCATGTGTGTGTGCTTGTTTATGTTACAGGCCAGTTTGTCAGGACGGTGACAGGTTCACGCTACGGGACCTCCGCGTTCCCACCGTGGTTGACCTCTGACCTCTTCTCTGTCGCTCCTGTAAGCCGGGCTGAATCTGTGCCCGACTGGGATTGACATGCAGTGTTTGTTAAAAAAGAAAACGTGGGATTGCTTCACAGTGTTTACTTGAAGTGGGAGAACACACTGACCAGTGTGTCCATCCTAAATGTGGACATGCATCTTCACGTTGGAGGTTACTTGGTGTCAGATGACACACAGACACCAAACATACATACAGCGTAATCAGGAGTGAGGTTTAAGTGCTGACTCTGGAATTACAATGTTGGTCAATGGGCTCTGCTGATGACGGCCTGCCTGTCAACGTTCTGTCCGTGTAAGTGCAGTTTGTATGAAGTGAGTCTGCAAAACACACACAAAAAGACAACAGCTCATTAACTCAGGAGCATCACCACCAAAGCCAATGTCTTACTTTCAGAATGTTTTATCCTTAAACAGGTAAAAGGTGTCTTAACATACACGTGTGTTAATTATCCACAGATTATAACGTCATCTGCTCTCAGCATGGTGCACCTACACAATGATATCTGCTGTAAAGATGGAAGCTGCTGTTCTTTGAGTTCAACTGTTACAAGAGTTGCTAATTAATCCCACAGGTCATTGACACATGTCTCTTCTATAGTGAGGGCAGAATATATTTGGAAGATGTCACCAGATCATTGTATGTTGGGATGACCACGTGCCAGCGCCCCAAAAGTGAAGCCAACGTTTCTCAATCGCCCCCTGGTGGCTGCAGCATAAGTTGTTAGGAGATGGGCCAAACTAAAAACTGAGTTTCTCAAAGATGATTTCAGTTATTTAAACTGGTTCTTGTCACACTGGTGTTTGTATAATTGCTCGGTTTATCAGTGATTTGATAATTGGTGAAATGTCATGATTGACAGCTGAGACTGACCAGCGATTGGTCGAATGCATGTATCGGTGGGAGCTTGATACCACAGCTCCAGCCGCCTGATCTCTACTGTGGAGACTCTGGCTCCAAATGGCGTCATCGGCACATGACGGCAGCATCGGTGGGATATTTTGGCTTCATTTCTGGATGGTCAAAGATGATGTTCAGCACAACGATATGGATATTGCATCTGTACAGCCAAGTCATCCAAATAATGTTTGTGAAATTGGAATCTGGACAAAGTGCAAATAGGATCAGTTCACCAATGATCTCAAAATACCCCTGTGTGTTAAAGAGGATCTGTAGCTGTTGGGTGAATGCAGCCTCTGAGCGTGTGTTTCCACACTAAGCCCTACGTGCCATGTGGGTGCCTGTCACACTTGTCTATATCTGCCTGTCTGTGTTTTTAGGTCTGGATAGTGAAGCTCAGAGGTGTGTGTGTGTCTGTCTCTGTTGATTGGGTCAATTCAGATGCCCGTGTCCTGTGTCTGAACTAAAAGAAGACTCGCGTGTCAAAGAGGAAACGCTGACGTTCCTCTTTTTTTTTTTTATGTTTAACAGTTCAACGGTTCCCAAGTTCACAACTGAATAAAGAACGGAAACTTCGGCTCAAAAGTGCAAAGCAAGTGCACTGACTTGTTTACCCTGTTAGTGCTCACACACTTGTACTACATGTCGCAACGCAGTTACTGAAAGTTACATCATGTTGTCATCCATCACACCTTGTGGGTTTTATTAGACCCCCGAGTGTGTGTGGGGTGTTACACACACACACACACCCACACACACACACACACACGGAACACTCTGATAGCACATCATGTAACAGCCTCACACTTTTATGATGTCCTCTGTCACTATAGTTCATGTAAGCGTTTATCAAATTCTTTACTGACTTGTTTTGCAGTCATCTGGGAGGCAATCACTTTCATGAGGCCGGTCATCGAGCACTTCGTAGAACTTGCAGTCTGTGAGCCGAGGCCCTGTCACTCAGAAGCCTTGTAGAAAGAGGCAACAATCTTTTTGTTTATACCAATAATCAAGGTTCTAGCCTCATTGTAATGTTTCCATATTTGATACATTATTAGACTCAGACTTTTTTGTAGACTTTGTGCTAAAAAAATGGCGATTTACTCCTTTCTTATTACCAGTAGAGGAGTTTGCCTTGTCTGAAACCAACATGTCCGAAACCAACATGTACTAAGCGGGAAACACAACACACAATAGAAGAAACCATCATGGAGACCAGTTATGCTGTTACAGTGGTTACATCTTCCCTTTTATATTTTAGTCTTTCAATCTCAATAGCAACTGAATGATTTTAAGTTCGTTAAAAGTTTGCTGTGTGTCACAATATTGCACTGGAAAAGTAAAATCACTCTCTGAAAAGATTTCATATTCCCAAATGTCAAGTTTCAATCACCGCTGTCAGGAGCTGTAGCCGATATTTGCTCCGGGAGTGAATGTGGATTGTATCTCATCCTATTTCAGTCAAAATCCTGGTTTTTCGACCTGGAATAAAGGAGCTTTACTTTCCTCCCCTCTCCTTACTCCTACTGTGAAGTAATATTTATAGAAACACCAATAAATAAGTATATATAAATATTTTTGGAGGATGTCCGCTGAGTACAGAGTCCTTCAATGTTGCCCAGAACATATTTGCATTCACACCTCTAAAAGAATGTGACCCAGACCACCTCCGTGCGTGTTCGATTTCTCCATTCTGGGCTGGCAGTGCATCGTGGTGGGGGGAGGCGGAGGAAGGTGACATGCTCCCTATGTCTATTTGAAAGGCTCATTTTAAGGTAAAATAATAATGTGTAACAATGCACAAAGGAAGGCTTACTGTCAGCTCCCTGTACGCCTCTGCTGAAGGCGAGTAAAGTTAGAACTAGCCACTCGCTGAAAATACCCAGTGTAATCTCTGAGGCCAAAGAACTCATTAGACAGGGATCCTAACATGAAGAAGTATTTGGAAACAATGTAATCCCTGGTGTAATGAGCAGCAGAGAGGAAAGGAGTGGGTGGAAAGGAGGACGGTGAATGAAGCAGTACAGGAGGGATAGTTAGAAAGAAAGTAGGAGTGAGGAGGAAGATGGGGAAAGGCAACTAGATATATCCAGAACGCAGGTAAACAAATATTTGGGCTGCAGAAAAGATTTCTGACGATACAAAACAACACGTGAGGCGAGGAGAAAGGCCAGAAAAAAGATTTGGTCCAACATTTCATTGAGCCTAGAAGTGCAGAAATAGCAGGGGTCAAGCTTGGATAAACTCTGGAGAGAACAGAAGTATTCAGGCCACGGGGAGATCGATGGTTAGAGAAATAAAAGAACAACTTCTCCATCTGGTTTCCTGAATAGTCGTTGCTGGCAGGTTGCCACACCTTGTCCGTTCCCCCTGAAGGTTTCTAGGCATCTAGTCGCGTTGCACTAAACACTCAGGGGCCCTTAGGAAACCAGGCATGTAGAGGTTGGCCACGAACCAAACACAAAATATATGTAAAACTTTTGAGTCCCCCCCCCCCCACCCCCCCTCCCTATTCCCTCCCTCTTTCTTTTTTCACCCTGTAAGCTCTGAAACAACATCAGCTATCACCGGCATAATCAGAAAAAGAAAAGCGGGGGTGTACATATCTGGCTATGAGACCAGATCCCCTCGTGACCCACTTGAGCTTGCTTCGACGAAAGTCCCCCCCTCCTCCCCCCCATCCCCCCCCCACCACCTCCACCACCACCATCACCACCCTCGGGATGTCAGACGGCGACACGCTCCCCGCCGTTCATTGGCTTGTTTTAAGGGAGTGTCGGAGGCTCGTTGGCTCGCTTCTCGTCACATGACGTCAGGAAAAAAGGAGGGGGGGGGGGGGGGGGGGGCGGAGGAAGGAACTCTGTAAGGACCCTCTGTCATAAATTGTACACAGTGCCCGGGCCCTGATGCGAGGGACAGGGGAGAGAAAGCAAACAAGTGAAGTTTTCGGCAGCTTATGTAACTCGTTCTCTTTGTGCAGCCAGCGAGTCGAGGCGTTGTCTTGAGCAGCAGCAGATCTTTTTTTTTATCAGTCAGAAAAATATCCATTGAGGTCAAATGGCCGGATGCTGCAGTCCGTCATAAGTGGCCTTGACAAAATATGTAGATTAAGAGTATAGGCAGTTGGTTCATAGATAACCCATTTCTTTACCTTCTTAAGTGCAATCAACACAAACACAACTGTGTTCTTTGTCAGTTGTGTGCGTTGTCTTATCTTCGTCTGGGGGCTTCTCTCAGTTTTTTTCTTTTCAGCGTTGCCCTGCAGCGAAATCCACACCACACTCACCCGTCTCTACCTCGTGTGCTGTTTGCTCCCTAAACTTAGTAAACTAGCCAAATTGGTGTCTTGTGGTGTTTTAATGTCACATGTGTGCGTCTGCTTTCTTTTTTTATTGTCTGCTTCCAATTCAATGGAATGCAAAACAATGCAAATACAGTCATAATAAAGTTTTATGGTTTTGTCTTGGGGGGGGGAGGGGTGGGTAATTTTTCTGGCTATAAACTCAAGTCTAAAACCTTCTAAAATAGAAATGATGGACGATGGAGGAGCTTTGTGGTGGAGAAACTGACATGTTGGTCATAACTTAATGTCATTATGGTCAGAGATGAATACATAAGGTCTAATTCATCATAGGTTTTGATGCAGAAAACGCTTAATAAGCAAAAATGCTGCCGGTTTGCAGCTTTTAATTGCCTATTGAAAATTGCCAAAAGCAAATTGTGGAGGTTATATTGTTGAATCAGTGACTTGTCTTACGTCACGTAGGATTATGGTTCGGCACGGTTTGGGCTATATGTGGGTGAAGACAGTGGGGGAGGTAAAGATGAGTGGGAGCTGCTTGACCAGTGGTCGTCTGTGAAATTCCACGAGCGACCGCGTATTTCTGAGTGCTGGTGCGTGGGGGTGACCGTCCAGCCGCCCCCCCCCCCCCCTCGTCATACACGTGAGAAAAAGCTGAATAGTAGCGCGTTCGTGGCATGTCTGTACCCACCCGGGCTTGTTTTCACGCCTGATTCGATGAGGTCACGCCACAACGCTGCTTTTTAGCCAACCGAACACCGTTTTTATCGTCAGCTGATATTGCACGGGGCTCCGGCTGGTGGCATTTTCTCGATAAGGCGTGTGTTTGCTCAAGGTTTTTACTTTTTAAAGACGTTGCAGGTTCGCAGTTGCAAACAACACTGTTGTTCCTTCATTGAGCAATACAGCTCCACTGCGTACACTCAAGAGGGAAGAGTGAAAAAATCAAAGTTGTGAATGTTTTCCTTGGACTTTTCTGCATGAAGCCTGCAGGACATATTTTTGAAAAGAAAAACATCTCAGATTGGAAAGAGCTGCTTCCATGTTTCGAAGAACTTCTTCTTTCTCAGCTTATTGGAACTTCTGCTTGGTGCTCTGTCTATACTCAGCAGAAAGTCTGTTCCATCTGTTGCCAGCTCTCCACACCCCCCTGACCTGATCATACTGTGGTGTGTGTGTGTGTGTGTGTGTGTGTGTGAGGGGGAGAGAGAGAGGATGTGAATGATGTTTATGTACAAGAAACAAAGTCTGGTCTGTGTGTGGGAGGGGGAGGGAGAGGGTGGGAGAGCGATAGATAGAAATAAGTGAACGCTGCCGTGTATGTAGTTAAAGTGAGTGTGTGTGTGCTGTACTCGCACACAGACACTACCACACACACTCACGCACACACACACATGCACTTGCGAATTTGAGATTAGCCCCCACCTAATTTTGGGCAAGCACTCGGAGCCTATTAATGCCTGACATGACCTCCTCTTTATTCCCTCCATCCATCACTCTGAAGACTAACAGAAAACACAAGAGCAGCAAAACAACAACTGCTGTTAACAGAAGGAGAGACGGCTGCTCCCATCGGCCGCTCCGATTGGCCCAGACGCATGGCTCAGAGGGGCCGCTATTGGCTGAGAGGAGACACACCTCTAGAATCTGTTTATGTGCCAGAAAGAGAGGGCGGAGGAGGGAGGGGGGGGGGGTGATCGGGGTTGGGGAGCGATTCTAATGGGGTTGGCAGGAAACATTTTTAAGAGGAGGGAGACGGGGAGTTCACACGAAAACATTGAAAACATCGACTAGAGCTTTTTAAAAAATTTCTAGGAAACTAGGGTGTTTGTTTGCACTTGTTTGTTTGTGTGTGTGTGTGTGTGGAGGGGGTGGGGGGGTGTTTGTGCAGAGCCCCCTTAAAATCACAACCAGGCTAAGTTAATTTAGGCCGCACCACTTATGAGCCAGCAGCCCCCCCCCAGGACGTTGTTGTGTTGACCGACAACGGCATGTTGTGATGGAAAGAAAAGCGACATCTTTATCTCTGCCAGTCACTTTGGCTCGTTTCTGCAGTCAGGCCTTGCACGCTACAGAAGGCACCAGTTTATCATTAACAGCCGCCCAGTCATACTTGACATGCACCAGTGCTGTTTAATGGGTATGGTGTACAGTTCTTTCGTCACATGCGACATACCGTGAGTGAAACATAGGCAGAGGGGCGCCCACAGAATAACTGTGACCTTAAGGCGAGCCTGCCGGTTGCACAAGATCACTTGTTTTCAGATTCCAAGGAGGCGTCGGTCGTCGTGCTCTCCAAACGTTGGCATCGACCACGATTTGCAAACCTCACCCTAGAAAATACACAATGTAAAGGGGCGGATATTTTTCTATCACCGAGAAGGCAATCACACGAAAAGGGTGGCTCCATCACTCCAGGGCAGTGGCTGGACATTGTTGAGATAAATTGCTTGATAAGGATAAGCACCCACATCTTTTCAGAGTGTACATTTTGTACCAAAACAATAAACCTTCAGAAGTTCTAATCTTGCAGCCACATCCTCAAGGTGACCAACAAAATCACCATGACCTCTTCAAATTCTCTCTTTCATCCCTGACCCTGAGGAGGATCACTTCAAACCCGTATTTTGAAGTGGTGGGCATCAATGACTGGTCCCCCAATATAAATAGTGCTTCCAAGTTTAGCATCAGAGGATGTGTCATTTCAGCAGTCTTTGTGATACAGGTCCTGTCAAACCTAATCCCTTTCCTATGGATTTCAATACTTTTCCTAAAAACCGGTGTCTTTGTGCTCAACTGTGGTCAGAATTTGGATTATATCACCCTGTCAAAAATATATGGTCAGAGAAATCATTCATTTCAATTGAAACTAGAGAGGCACTCGGTAGAGGGTCTACCAATGCCAAGGCCCAGCACATTGTTGAACCCTTTCGTAGTGTTTCCCTAATCTTTTTCACAAACAAAGACAGATTTTCCACCTTTGCTTATGTATTTAATCTCTCACTCGCACTCTGCTTAATTAAAACGTTTTTTTTTTTTTCTTTCATATAGCGTCCAAAAGTAGCAAAAATGTCCCCAAGCTCAAAGAGAAGTTTTCTTTTGTCCAAAATCCTCACAAATTCTTGCCATGTTTGTTCTATAAATGCACGGTACAAGTTAGAATGGTTATGATGCACCGCCTGTGGACAAAGATTAGAAAAGCATCTTCGTCCCCTATGTTTTTTTTTACATGATATCATTTCTTGTCTCTGCTAAAGAAAAGGGTGTGTGGTGTTTTCGGTCTTTTTTTGTGCACGCGTATCTAATCTAAACTGCTGAGCAGGCAAAACAAATGAGATGAAAAGAGCAGTGTCCCTCCTCACATGAGGAGAGTGGAGTCATGCAAGGGACGCTGTGAAGATAACTGTCCTCTGACTGTAGGAGGCCTCCGTTTCCATACGGGTGTATTTGAAGATTTCTTGCTGAAGTCTGCATTATATGGTGGTGTTTGTGTATGTATATCATTTCTATAGAGTATGTTTATAAGCAGAGTCAAGAGTTGTGTAAGCTGAGAACATTGCAGTGTCACCCACTCTCTTGTTTACTGTGTGTGTGTGTGTGTGTGTGTGTGTGTGTGTGTGTGTGTGTGTGTGTGTGTGTGTGTGTGTGTGTGTGTGTGTGTGTGTGTGTGTGTGTGTGTGTGTGTGTGTGTGTGTGTGTGTGTGTGTGTGTGTGTGTGTGGAGTGTCCACCCCTCTTCCCCTGGTCATCATGTGACAAAAACAGGGGATGGGTGGGTGGGGGGGGGTCCAGGACCTTGTAGCGATATAATGAATGTTGTTGCAGGACCAGACCTCCCCCTTTACGCCTGCATGGCCCTCTTCTTATGTCATATCCGTTTGTCCTCCCTCCTCGGGTTGATGAATGTCTTTCATCCGCTCAGGAGAGTTGGGAAGACATTTTAGAAGAAAACACAGGAGCTCGGGAACAGTAATAGAAGCCGTCATTTCTTGAGCCTGCAAGTTATTTGATGGCCGAAGCGTATGGTATGCCAGTATGTTTGGTTAGTTGCGACAGAGCTGGATAGTATTGGAATGCGTGTGAGGCATGTACAGATAACGAAAACGTGTAATCAGAAGACCACACACTCAAATAATATGAGACCACTCGTCTTATCATCTCACACCTAAACTCAGAAAAGGGAAAAAAAAGATACACCTCCCTCCAGTCTCGTTGTTCGCTGAGTGTCAGTAGACATGTTCACATGAACACCAGTTTAACCTGAATCAATCAACAAGCATTTTCCAAACCCCGATTAAGTTCCTACTCAGAAGAAGCAGTAATAACAGATTTGCAGCACTTTGTGACACACGACAGTTACCAACTGTTTGATGACGCATACCCCGGGTCCGGCAGATCCACTTCTCATCGAGAGGCCTTTGAATAACGTGTATGTCACCTGAGCCAATTGTCCTTTTGACATGTAAGATGCTTTATTCGACCTCAGTTTAACCGATACAGAACTCACAACACACACATTAATTGCTGCTTTCACACATGCACTGTGGCGATGTGATGACACAAATGGGCGAACTAATGGTAACAGGCCATTTTCCAGTTTCTCAGTGAGTGAGTGAGTTGCCGTGTTAATGACGTTTTCAACACAACACAGAGGCAAATGTGACAAGAACAAAAAATAAATGCTGATTTCTCCGGAGGAAAAAAGAGCTGGAAGACGCTGCCGAAAACGAGATTTGAGAGCTTTGGGCGATAGGGGCCGGTGCTTGGGTCGATGTGCTGTAAACAAAAACAAAAATCCAGATTTTCCAAAATGTACGTGTCGTGTCTTGCCTCCTTTCTGCTCTACCCAGAAGCTGTTTGTCACCTGAATGCTGTAAATGTCCCCGTTGTTGCGGACATGTCTGAGTTAGACAATCTCCTGCTGCGTTCTTCATATGTGAAACTCTGGGGGATGTCTGCACCCAATTTTACGGACATCTTCCAGAGTTCACATCTGAAAACGGTTTAAAGTTATATAAAGTGTGTGTGTGTGTGTGTGTGTGTGTGTGTGTGTGTAGGTGGCGGTGGCAGCATGCATGTTTGACTATCCTCATTCAACTGCTCGACACCCCCTGCAGGAGCCTGTTTGGACAAGACATGTTCAGGCATGTTGTGCCAAGACATCATATAGCTTGACGTCACTTGTTTTCCTTTCACATAGCAACAAAGTCAACACAAGGCCTATGGATGTATTGTTTTTGCTGATACCGGCCCACACATATCAGGACACTGCCTACCTTGCCCCTTCCATCAAGTGAGTAAAACAACCACCAGGGACCTGTCGAGGCATATACGTAAATTAATCTGCTGAGCCTCCAACACTCACAACAACGTGGGTTTTGTATGTGGGTCAGGAAAGGACGTGAGCATTCCTGCTCCCCGCGCTAGGTGTTCTGCCTGTCTGCAGGTCAGTTTACTCACAGTTGAAAGGTTGCAGCTCTCAAACAGGCCCGGGCACGGAGACGCGGGGTTGCACACTTGTTTGAGCCATACATGAAGCGGCCCTGCAGCAAACTTATGGTAGATGATCGGCCTTTTGGGCAAATCGCTCCGATATTCACGTGAACGTCCAACTGTCTCTGCGATAGGATAAAAAAGTTGATATTTATAAGTGTGTACACTTGTGATTGTTCTCGTTTGTACGTGTGAGTCTTTGTGTGAATGATAAAAGATTTGTTTGTGTTTTATGAGGTCTGGTGTTTATGTGTGTGTGTGTGTGTGTGTGGTGTTTGTTGGCTTGAGCCCACAGTCCTCACTGGTTCAAACCAGTTCATGTGTCATTGTGGGCTATGTGGCTGTGGCCTCGCCACACAAAGCCACTTGTTAAAACAGAGGGGGTTTTGCTCTTCCAGTAGGGCGCTGGGTGATGAGGTGAGGTTGCACAAACCAGCTCGGGTGCCAAGCTCGCCGCCGCTGCTCTTTTCAGGGTCACTACCACTCAAGGTTGGGTGGATACACAAACTAAACGGGTTGAAAGCTGTTTGAGAGGGAAAGAAGGCACCTTTGATTGATATGGAAAATGCTGTCAGGGAAAGTTTGAGCATCTTTCACAGGAAGTAAGGCTTACAGTGAGCTCCCCCACACAGGAAGTAACAGGAGCGGTGAGAGGTCGTGGGTCGGGGGAAAGTCTCTGCAAGATTTCAACAGCTGCATATCAACTGTGCTTGCCTCAGAGACACGCCTTAGAATACAGTTAATTTGGTTTGTTAGGACAATGGACAATTAAAAAATATAGTTTATCATTCAAGTGAATCAACTCTACATGAAGACAGCTCCTTGAGTTTCAAAACCTCAAGTCTTACATTTGATGCATTTATCATTTGGTTTAAAGATTAAAACAGAATCCATTTTGCCTGTGAAAATCGACACCGATCAAAGTTGCATTGGTTTTACTCCAACTGGGAAATTGGGGCCTAAATATACAACATTAAAATCCAGCAACTAGTACTTTTCTACTGTGGATTGGACCAAAGAAAACAAACTCTACCTAATATTATCTTTATTATTCCTCTCTGCCTAACTTCCCATACATGCAATTATTATCTGCGCATGTCTCAGTTGCTCTCTCTCAGATCTCGGATATTAAATATCTAATATCAACCATCAATCTCCAGCTCTTTAACTCCATGAGTTGCGTTATCTTTCTCACACACAGCCCCTCTCTCCCCACAGATATCGTTTCTATTCCTGTTTCTCACGCGCACACTTGGAGAGCCACACACACACACACACACACACACACACACACACACACACACACACACACACACACACACACACACACACACAGTGACAGTGACTAAGGTCGGCTTGTTGTTGTAGGCAGCTGGCGGAGGGCTTTCCTGTCCAAACAGCCCAAACGCTGAGGTGGCAGAGCTGCGAGGGGACAGGGGAGAGACGCACACACACACACACAAGAGAGAGAATAGGTGGGGTGACCACCGGCTAATCCTAGGCCAGGGTGGCGGGGGGGGCAGGAAACATGGGGGCGTGCGAGATAGGGCCAACGAGTTCCTCCTCTCTCGCCCTGAATAGCTGGATGTATACATTCACAGGTACACATGAGCGGCATGCAAAGAAATATGCACGAACACATAAATTCACACTTGCTGGGTGTTCTTTTTATGGGAATGCCAAACCTGACCTACTTTACCTCCCATGGAGTTTGTCACACGAGATGAGTTGTGGTGTTGCTCGTCTCTGAAATACATTCTCGTGCTTCTCCTCCTATGTTGACACTCATCAGCTCCTGCTAAAGAAAAGGTCATTCTATACTGTGACTTATACTAAGATGAGTCATGGCACCTGATATTTAAACAAACACAGATGCCAAAACATTCAGTCACACTACAGGCGAGGTTATAAGACGACTTTACTAATAATACTACTAACTATTAGTTACTGTTGCTGCTTTCTGATGCCCCAGGTTAAAACGAGCAGATATACGTTTTTTTTTTTAACCTTGATAGTTTTCTCTACTCTGCTCTTTTTGTGTCAACATGCTAAGTATTCACTCACCTCTTATTATATGTCTGTAGTGCAGAGTTTTAAAGAATAAGTCGATAACTCCACAAGCAGCTCATCAACCAGCAAAATAAAATGTAATCCACTTTTCTGTGTCTCATTTCATCATAAACTGAACATCTTGGTTTTTTTCAAGTGACAATAACAAAACAAAACATTCAATTGGAAAAATGCTCCTGATTATGTGACAGGTTATTGATTATTCAAGATAGTTGTCAGGTTAATAATTGACTGAACAGATTTTCGGCATTGACGCTGCAAGTTGTAAAATGATTTACTACCCATGTAGAAAAAAAGCCTCTTTCTGGCTGCACCACAACAGCGATGATAAGATGAGTTACACCATGAGTTGACCTACTGAACTTTATCAAGGCTTTGTATTTATGAGAAAAAAAAGAATGTTTGGTTTTTCACTCCCATACGTGCTTCACACATATACTCTTATAATGCCGACCTTGATATAATCACAAAGCAATCGCTATAGTCTTGAAGCCATCAGCGTGTTTAATAGTTCAGTTGAGTTTAACCGATAAGTCCTGGTGTTGCGCAGCCTGAAGATAGCCAACCAGCGCTTCCTCCCTGATATGAAATGGAACAAGTGTCTCTTTATTTTCATGTAAAAGCATAACTGTTGTGACTGTTGGCTTTGAAACATCAAAGCTCCTCCGTGTTATCTGTTTCTCTGCTCAAGTTGTTCCAGGTCTTTCGATTGAGCTTGGATGCAAACTCTGCTTTAGTTTATTGGAGAAGACTTCACCATAAGGTACTGAACAAAGTAAATATCCAGTTGGATTGATTCAATCTCTTGAATCGAAGTCAGACTTTTGTTATTGCTTGACACAGACATTTAAAAACTACCTCTATATTGTAGTTATGGATGCCAGCACACATTTTAAGATGTATTCCCACGGTAAATACTCTAAAGTGTAACCTGCTGATGGCCACGTGACACCCGCCCCCCCCCTCTCCACCTCAGCTCTTCATTGTTATGTAACCCTAGGGCAGAGTGGCTGCTGCTGGGGGGGGTATTTCCGTTCTCTGATGCTCCTGTGTAACATTCTGCTCTGATTCGTCCTCTGGTTTATATTTTTGTGTTTCCTCCTAATACACACAATCCAGGCAGGAACATACACACGTGCACAGCAAAGCTTTTCGGTAAAGAAAATGATACATTGAGGAGAAGGAAAAAAGCAAGGACCAGAAATCAAAGTGTGGAGCTGCAAAACACAAGAACCAAGCGCGACTTGTGTGTTGTTTTTTTTCCTCGTGTTAGCCGATGGTTCTATGATGTGTTTTTCCTTTGCTCTTTGACTCTCCATAAGGAAGAGGAGGGGAAGGGAGGATCAGATAGTGTGAAGGGGAAGAAGAATGGGGAGCTAGGGAGATGACTGAGGTGAGATAATACTGGGAATTAGGGGAGAACAGAAACACGTGCACATGTGGAGATGCTGAATTGACAATGAAAAGTCAGAGGGGGGGGGGCGAGGATGGATGGGGAGTGGTTTTCTTGGCACACAGCCTGTGCAGCTGCTTTGGCCGAGGCCCCTACGCAGTAAAGATCAGGAAAATATTGGACACAAAGGCACACACACACTTTCTCTCTCTCACACACACACTTTCTCTCTCACACACACACGCGAGTGTTTAAAGACCTTCACATCCCGACGCTCCTTTTTGTCTTCTGTGCTCTCGAGGAACTTTAGGTGTTAACAGGTGTCAGTGGAAACTTTTAACGCTGCTAAAATATAAATACTCTTGTTATAATTTCATTTTTGGAGTTTTTTGTTTTTCCAAAAGCTGCAGCTACAGTTGGAGAATACACACACAAAAAACAACACGTTTGTTTGATGAAGCATTCCAGCACCTTACGGCCACTCGTAAGATTCACTCCAACCAGACGCGTCAATAACAGTCAGATCACTCACCTTCATAGGAAACGGAGTGAGACCCTGTATTTGACGAACACACTTTGGTGAACACAGACTGGGGCTTGTCCTGAGTGGACACAATGTTCTGTTGACCTTGCAGTCAGAGGACGGCATGAGGAATATCGGGATCAGCTATGGTGACACGGCCATTAACATGCCTGTGAGAAACAGCCCCCCGCCTAGACCCCAGACAACCCTCCCCAACTCTGCTTATTTAACTGTGTGTGTGGTGTGTATGTGCTTGTGTGCGTGTGCGTGTTGTGCGTGTGCGTGTTGTGTGTGTGCTGTATGCCTCAGATCATTGTTGAGGATCTTTATGCAGCTGTGTGTGTATTGGCTGTCCCCTCAGGCTTTGAGTTTTTATAAGAAAACAAGGTTTTACCAAAATGCACACATACAGTACAAAGCACAGGAACACATTCACATTCGATATAATTAGCTTGTCAGCTAATCATAAATTCTCAGCCAATTTGTCCTGAACCAGCTGTTTACAGTTGCCGTACATAGTTTGTCAGCTTATGGTTCTGCGAGTCATATTGACTAATATATAAAGGCCAGAAATATATATCATCTTGACTTTAATAAATTGGAATGTCATGAGACCGCGGTAAGAAACACTCTCACGTATATTAATAGACCTGTTTGCACAATTTGTCAATAAGAAATGGACAGAAATGGTAAAAAGGCCACAGAAGGAAATGAAAAGCACACCCTGCAGCCGCTATGTCACAATCAGGCCATGTTTTTTTTTATATCGTAAAAATGCCATTTCATAATGACATTGTCATGATGTGATTTATATCACATCTGGGGGGGGGGGGGGAGAACATGGAACATGAGCACATGTCCCGAATCCCATGTTAAACAGCAATATCTTAATACTTTCAATGTCATAACATCTTAATTATTGTTGTAAATGAATAGCACGTGGTGAAGAAATAACATCGCTCTGTCGCTCAGGCTCATGTTTGCTTCTCATCTCCCCCTCAATTAGTTTTCCAACTTATTGTCTTTTCTTTCTTCGCCTGCCTTATCTTAACTGGCAGCCTAATGAAAACGCTGACACCACTGTTTTATAAGTTCATGTGCTACCTCTCTATTAACACTCTCCATAAATTTACATAATGGTCAGTTTTAATCGCATAATAGATCTCACACAGCTATAACTCTGAGCGTGTGTGTGTGTGTGTGTCCTGTCGGAGTCCTCTTTTCCTGGCTGCTTCCTGTTCAGATCCAGGGGTGTGTTCCACTTCCTTCCTGCGCTGCCACAATCTCGGTCCCGCTTCCTTCATGTCTTCCAGCCTTATGAAACCTGCTGTGTATGACTCTTTTATTTTGTCATATATCTCCATGTCTGCATTAAACGTGTGCGTGTTCAGGAGCCGGGGCTCGTCCCTGCTGTGTTTTGAGGTTTTCTTTTGATGTGATCCAGCGGCTGACACCTATGAGGTCAGAGACAGATAAGACTTGGAGGAACTTTCCCACACAGTGACGACAGCACTTGTGAAAATCCAGCCACCAAACAGCCTGTCCCCGTTTCACGTTGAGTGTTTATCTACTTTTTCTTTGGTTTCTGTGTTTTGCTGTCGAGCCTTTTTTCATCCGTGCCACCTACGTCACCGACACCTGCCGGGAAGCTACGGGGACAACTCGGCTGGCTCAGACTCGTATTCCTGTTCCGACATGAACTATGGAAAATCGTTTTTCTTGCACATATGAAAAACATGGCAGGAGATTTTCTGGGTCAGACACAGCCATAAAAAATGTCTGGAACCTAACAGGCAGGAGGTCGGACATGACCAGATGTACGTGTGTTATTTGATGAAATGTCATCAACATACCCATAATTTTGCAGACAGCTTTTTGTTGTATTCTCACTAGAGTTCAGGGGGGGTTTGCAATTTTGAGTCTGAGCCTGACCTCTACCTGACGAGTATTCCCTTTTTTTGTGTCACAGCCGATGTTTTCCCTTCATTCAAGTTGATGGCTCAGCTAGCGTGACCAAACCTGAATAATAATCTGAATAATAATTTCCAAGTTTGTTGTCCGAACCCGGGCAGATGGGTCCCAGCCGGCTTTGACCATTACCAGGCGGCCAACGGAAAACGTTCTGCCAAAATGTTCAGAGCAGCTCACTCTGTCCGAACCTCGGCGCACGTCTGAGAGCAGCCTCAGAGACGGCAAAACAAAAATAGGCAAAGAAAATCTTGGCTGTTTCTGATGTGGTTCGCACGTTTCCATCACTTTTGCCACGTTCAATTTTCTTGCAACACAGAGGAATGTCTCTTCCCATCTGGCTGCTGTTGTTTTGACCCTTTAAAATCGTGTTATTGGCTCCTTTTTGTTCTGTTACTCAAAGCCCATTTTGCTGTCATCTGGATAGATGGGGAATGTGTTGTTTGCTGGATGTGAACAAATGATTCTATGAAGTGTGCCTTGTTTAAAAGTTAAGGCGTAAGGGTGGAAAACTTTAAAATCATTGCTCAATCTTTGTATGCATCTCTCAATATTGACTTCCATGCTATAAACACCTGAGAAGCAGCGTTTCTCCTCTGAGCTATGAATATAAATATCAGGGGTAACTGATCTGGGACTGTTTTTGATTTAATGTAGCTGCTGAACGTATAGTGTAGTTTATATATGACGGAGAGGGTCCGAACTCACGTTTTTAAAGCCCCGGTCAGTGTCACTGTATCTTCACCGTCTGGAAGCCTCTCGGGCCCGAGGCCTGTCTGAGGTCATGGGAATGTTTCCATGTGTATTTGTGGGTGCCATAGAAAGAAACTACGTGGCACGTCTGATAGCAGGACCTGTCCCCCTATCTCGTCTGGAGTCCACTCCTGAAGCACTCTGGGAAATATGCACTTCATCGCACAGACAATCACAAGGAGATAACTCGTAAATTCATGGCACAGCAGATGTCCTACATGCCAGAGCACAGTATGTTTCAAGCTGTTTTTGGATGCATTCGAAATGTCATCAACATGCACAGTTGTTCACAGCGAATCCTTTGGAGAATCTCCGGCTGTTTTCTCACATGGGCTCATTTGGACATTATCCAGAGTTTTTGCTAGAGGGGGTTTTGCAGGAAAATCTCAGGACATTGTTT
This sequence comes from Pleuronectes platessa, assembly GCF_947347685.1. NCBI lineage: Eukaryota > Metazoa > Chordata > Actinopteri > Pleuronectiformes > Pleuronectidae > Pleuronectes > Pleuronectes platessa. The sequence goes on from NC_070642.1 coordinate 16,490,700, forward strand.
GGAGCAACTGACTCGGACATTTGCATTCTCAAATACAACCCCACCGGCTAATTTCAGGAGAATATCCAGAGTTCAGATGAGACGATAGCCCTATGCTGACATACGCTCCTCCTGAATATAAAAGAAGAGCTGATCGCATCAATGCTCCTGATCAAACACCTCATTCACACCTCGAAAACTCATACGCCCCTAAATATCGCCACCACTGTCTTGGCTCTCTCATTTAGTTTCAAACAAAGCAACTTGCACAACCCAACTTCAGAACAAACATTCTTCTACACAGGCCACAAGACACCCAACAATCCCAGAAGAAGGGCCTCAGTCTGGCTTTAAAGAGAAAACACAGTTTGCCTTCGGATGGAAAAGCACTTTTCAAGAAGCCAGGGTTTTTTATGTGTTCTCAGAAAAACTGCACGGAAAACATATTTACTTCCCCGCGCCGCATTTCAGTGTTTTCTCTGGAGGGGGATGGTAAATTACTGTATTTACACAGGTACTACTGGGCTCATGGGCCAATTACAACCAAGTTTCAACTCTATTTGACACTCAAGCCCCTGTCTGCAATGGGAATGGATACAGTTATCATTAACTCTGGGGTCAAATGACTCCCTATGGACACGTGGCACCTGAATGAACGTGCTTATTTGGCAGGACAGCGAGGTGGTTAAAAAAATACAAAGTAAACTCCTGTACTGGCAATGGGAGAGACGTCAGTAGCCTATTTTAAAGGCTTCATTTGCGTTTACAGAAACCTGCAGTGAACCAGCAAATTTGGTGTAAAAGAGGTATTTGTAAAAGAGCATAGTTGCAATAGTGTGTTAATGAACCCACACAATACCCTCAGTATAGTTTTTTTTTATCTCCCTTCCTTTGATTCAGGCATCACAGGGAGAATGTTTTCAACAAGCACGATATGATACAGAAAACCTGATTTATGATAAAGCTCTGATTGGGTTGTTTAACCACAGATATGAGAAAGGAATGACGCAGAAGTTCTTGACATGGACCAGCAATGTTAGAGTGCGGGGACATTATTCAGAAGGGGGGGGGGGGGAGAGACACTGTTTTGGAAGTGCCTCCCTTGTGATATCTGGGGAATTGAAGAACCTACTATGACTGGTGTTGTCTCTGTGACGGGGGGGGTCTACAGAGGGGTCCCTGTTTTCTAGTGTGTGCTGTTCGTGCTGGCAGTGTTCCTCGGCAGGCTGTCAGTATGTGGAACAGCGGCGGAGGGCCTCGGCTCACAGCTTACTGTTTTTGTTTTGGTGTTGAGTTTTTGAGCTGGCGAGTTTGCTGGGGTTTGAGCTGAAGCATCTGTTGCTTCGAGGGGGCCTGCTATTTATCAAGCTGAAGCCGAGTCTGCTGGGAGCCCAAAGGGAAAGAAACATGGCGTACTATATAGGTTAACCCCCCCCTCTCTTTCTTTCTTCCCTCCTTCCAAACCTCCCGTCTCTCCCTCTCTTTTTATTACCCCCAGCCCTCTGTTGCTCCACTCTCTCAATCTGAATACATGTTGTTCAGGGCTGTATTTCTGCGAAGGGAGTAACCATAGGAGGGGTTACGGGGGGGATACTGACGGGATGTGGCTTACAGTATTTTCTATGACTCCCTACAGTGTCTCGGTTAAACGCAAGCATTTGGCGCCCGATGTTGTTTTTCAGAACGGCAGAAATAGCTGAGTACTGACTTGCATGTGTGCCTCTGGCTTTTCAGGAATCCACAAGCACGTTCTTAGAAAGCTCTTTCTGGAGAGAGACAACAAGTGTTGGTGGGTTTTCTCCGCCCCCAGGCACCTCGGAGAAATCAAAAACAGGCGTGTGACTTGTTTTCGGACTAAGAAACTATCGGGGGCACAGTTGCGCAATGAGAACTGACACATTCAACACCCTCCAAGTAACTCCTCAACTTTTTCCCTTAGCAATTGAACCATCTGCTTGTGTCAGTACGGACGGAGACGTGACACGGGGCTGCCTCTCGGTGTGAGATGACTAATGCGTCATTGAGCGCTGAGGCGTGCTGTGAATCCTGCTTCGACTACATTCTGTCTAACTGTCCCTCTGTAGAAAAAACAACCCTTGGGGAGCATTGCTGCGAGGCACCGATGAAAGGGACCAGGGAAGCAAATTGACAAAGGGGAGGAAGAAGAGGGACAAGGCGGGTTGAAAAGATGAATGGGGGGGGGGGAGGGGGGGAGTGTTGATTGACAGAAGTGACAGAAGTAAACACCTTGAATGAAACGCCAAGAAAAACCATCCGGAGGTTTGGACTCTCCTTTGTCGGGTGGAAAGAATTAAACTAGGTTGTGTCCACGATATATCATCCACATATAATGACCCAGTTACTCCTCCACTGGTCACCTTTTTCTGCGTCTCTTTCCATTCTCTACCTGTCCCACTTTCCCCCCTGTTTGCTCTGTCACTTTCTCTCTCTCTCTCTCCACCCCACTTCCTTTTCATTGACCTCTCTCTCCCTCTGTACAGCTCATCCCTCTCTCATACCTCCGCTGTGATGTAACTCTCTCTCGAACAAACATGTTTTCTTTAAGGAGGCGCGCGCTCACAGAGGCTCCATTCATACGCCGAGTTGTTTTCCTGCGCTTTACATCTTTTTATGCAAGAGGACAAACGGCTCACATGTTTCTCTCTTGCACCTGCCAATAACTCCTTTATTTATGTAAGGTGACTCTAGTCATGGGCTCAAAAAACATGCCTCCCCGACAAGCTACAGAAAATAAATTCCTCCATTAACACGGGCCCAGATGAGAAAAGAATACAAACACTTCTTTAAAGGGCTGACATATGGGTAGAAGCTGTTCCTCCTTTCTCTCTCTCTCTCTCTCTCTCTCTCTCTCTCTCGCTCTCGTGCACACATGCTTCTGCATACAGACACAGATTCGTGGCCTCCAATCAAAACTCTCACACTGAGAGGCAACAACTGGTCAACAGGAATGAAACCCTTTTTTTTTCATGCTCTTTCCTTCTTCTCCTTGCCTTGTTAGAATTGACCTTTCCCCCACTTTGCTTCTTGGTCCGTCAAAGCTTTATTTCTGCCTCTGCCATGTTGGTGGTTTACCCGTGTTTGTCTGGTTGACTTTTTGAGCCCATTTCACACACGCCTGGGAGCGGTAATAATAACCCTCTCTTGGGCAAACGCTGAGTTCTCGCTCGGTACATCTTGGTCTAGTAAACTTTCCGTTTCTGCGCCGCAACTCCGTGCAGACTCGCAGATGATCAGTGCTCAGCTCATTGGCTTTATGGGTTATGGCTGAGTCATTCCCATGTACTCTGTTGAAGGCGTTCACTCGGAGGTCGAGGCCAATCTGCTGAGCCTCACCCCGCATCCCCCGCATCCCCTGCGTCCCCCTCCTCTGCTCCCCTCCCTCCCTCCGACTGGTGTAAGTGGAAGGGAAGATGACCATCTGCTGCCCCAGTTGCCCAGTGACTGGACAACAGCCTTCTCTTATGGCACAGTTCCACTGTCCATTGTCTGCTTGAGACTCTCATTCAAGTGTGTGTGTGTGTGCGTGTGTGCTTCATTGCCTTTATACAGCAAATCAATCTTTGTGTGCCTGTGTGCATGTTTGTGCGTCTGCCTCAAGGAAAGCCAAGTATTGTGTGAAGCTTTCCTGTGGGAGTCCTGTTCAGAACATATAGCCTCACGAGGATGGTTCCTGGTTACATTGTGTGTGTGTGTGCGCGTCTGTGTGTGTGTCTGTGCGTGTCTGTGCGTGTGTGCTGGTTCGTATGTGCAGACTATGCCTTACAGGCGGGTTAGTGGAGGGTCAGACATTTACAGGCAACAGGCCAACCCTTTGCTGTGGAGCATCAAGAGAATAGATTTCCTCTCCAGACATGATTGCGCGGACACAGATGTCCATGCACACTATTGTTATGGATCAAAGAGTCATCGTGCACAGGTTGGGAAAACCAGTGTGTGGAAGGTGAGGACAGGTCGAAATGGAAAAAACCCTTCGGTAGCCTGGATAGTCTCATAATGATTTGCACATCCAGGTACAGTAAGTCTGGACCTGTTGTTTTTTATTCTGTTTCAATTTCCCAAAATGCAAAAAAATTTCCAAAACAAAAGCACCAAAACCTTTTATAGGATATTTTTCAGCCAGGATACATTTAGGCTTTTCTCTAATCTGGATTTATTGGAAAGCATTTCAGGTAAATGTGTTTTGCCTCTTTTGCTCTTTACATCAACTGTTTACCTGCAGGCAACAGAAAACCAGAAGGATAAACTAATCTAAAGTAACCAACTCCCAGCTGTAGCTTCGTGCTTAAGAGTTGAATGGTACTAATATTTTCAATTTACACTACTTTAGGAAGATGTTTAATTTCAAATGACACATTATTATGTTTAAGACTATGAGACTACTCAAGTGAAGTCTCTCCAGTATTTTGGACGTACTTCAGAGTCGTCCTCCTCGGGGGAAAACCCTCACAGCTCTGAGTAGTGAAACCTTTTTGATGCCATTGTATCAGTGATTCAAGCTACAGCCGGGGATTGATAGCAACCACACGCTGCCATTTATTTACAGTTATAGTGATTGACAGAGGGTTTAATTCATTAGCAGATGTCAACAGACACAAAGTCGTCCTGAGTGACTGATCGTAGCCGTCTTTACCCACAATCCAATCTTTGCCGAGACGTTCTAACTCAGCATTTGGAGTCTCGGCAGGACGTGGACAGACGGACGGACAGATGGTGCCCCAGGTGAGCCCACACTGCGAAGACCAGAGGAGGTCGTCACATTCACTCTTCATATTTCGTCAGTCCCCCTCCCTCCAAAAAACAACAACCCCAACACTGTGCTGCGGTGGCTAACCACACAATTTGTTCTCAACAAAATAAACACAAAGGGCTGTAATGAAACCCAGTCGGAGAAAAAAATACACCCACTCAGCATCTTTATCCTGGTCACCTCAGGCGGTTACACCACTGTGCTTGAGTTTCTTTCTGTTCACACATTTCTCTCGGGCTGTATTTATTTTGTGTGATTTGAAACACGAGCACGAGTGTTGTGTGATATTTTTCTCACCCTCTGTTTCCATTTTAAGTCTCTTACTCCGTCTCCTTCCTGTTGCACGCACTGCCTCTCTATCTCTCTCTCACACACAGACACACACACACACACACACACACACACACATACACACCAGATAATGGTGATGGACCAGGACCGAGGCGGCGGCTGATGATGGATCCTAATAAGCAGCAGTGGACAATGACTGTGGACTATAGTGGATCCGATCTGGATGATGGATCATGATCTTGCTGGCTGCTGACCATAGACTATGATTGCAGCAGGACTGCTTGACATATAGTATTGAAGTTATCCTTCAAAATGTTTACCCTCAGTGCTGCAAAAAACTTGTATTTTCCTACACTTGACATCTATTGCATGTCTGTCTGTCCTGGGAGAGGATCCTCACATGTGGCTCTCTCTGAGGTTTCTACCTATTTTTACCCTGTTAACAGTTTTTTTTGTAGTTTTTCCCTTACTCTTGCTGAGGGTTAAGGACCGAGGATGTCACACCTTGTTAAAGCCCTATGAGACGAATTGTAATTTGTGAATATGGGCTATACAAATAAATTTTGATTGATTGAATGATTGATACACACACACACACACACACACCCACACACACACACACACACACACACACACACACACACACACACACACACACACACACACACACACACACACACACACACACACACACACACACACACAAACACAAACACACACATGCAGGTAATGTGGGATTGCATTGAGCTCAGTTACTCATTATCCAGTCCTGTCCGTTAGCTGCCTGCTCCTCTGCTGAACTCCCCCCCCCCCCCCCCAAAAAAAAAGAGCCGAGGGCGATGCATTTAAATTTTTTTCCTCTGCTGCTCAGCTGAAAGAATCTTGCGAGCTCACCCAGTTAAAGTTCTGTCAATGGCTCTCGAAGCACAGACCACATACCAGACACTCGTTTATGTCTGACAACATTTACAAGGAGCTCCTCGAGCGATGCCAAAGTCCTAGTGTGGTTGAAAAAAAACATTGTTACACTCCAATTATTCATCTTTATTAGCCTTTAATACTGAATCTCAGCTGCTCTTGCGTAATGACATGTAGATTGAGCAAGAGGAAATGGAGGATGACAAACGCTCCTGAGGATAGCGTGGGCATCGGAGAGATTTGCGGACTGGGTCTGAGCCATGCCTGCTTTGGGTTTTTAGGTGTGTGTGTGTGTGTGTTTGTGTGTGTGTGCGTGTGTGTTTGTTTGTGTGAGAAAACCTGTTGGAAATCTGATTTAGCAGAGCCATTATCCCCTTTAGACTTCAACAGCAGGCCTGCGCTGCGGCTGCCACTAATCCCATAATGGGCTGACTCTGCACCAAAGCTGTTCCCCTCGATGAAAACTGTGACAATGTGTTTGTTTCTGTTAGTGCTCCGTGTGTACATGCTCTGCGTTACAGCCTGTGTGTGTGTGTGTGTCCTCAGGTGAGTGGGCACAAATAGGTTATCTAGTGTACAGAGTCATCGATTTTCCCCGCTGAGCAGGAAGTGGCTGGTTATTGATTCTCTGGGACAATGATGTCACTCCAGACGGTGTGCCGTGTTTACTTATCCATGATAAGGGACGAGGTGCTTTCTCTTCGCACTGGTCAAATAATCCCCTCTCTCTGTCCTCTTACCTGCTTTACTCTCCTCTCATCACTCTTTCCACCCCTCCCTCTCGTTTCATTCAATGTTGATGCCCTCTTTAACCCCAGCATCCATTATGTGTGACATAATCCCTGATGAGTCACTTCATACTTTCGGCTACAGTCTTAGACGATAAGAGTTTTATTTTAGATAACATGCCCTTTCTTTAATATAAAAAGTATAAAATTAAAGCTTGAATCTCAACTTAGACATTTTTTTATGTCATTATAGACAAAAAACACATTTTATCGCAAACCAGTTGGCTTGCTATCACTTATTTCTCTCTATATACTCGCATTCTTGTCCTTTTTCTTCCCCAGTTCAAAATAACCTGGATACTCGTAATTTTCCTAGTGCCAGCTGTGTTAATGAACCACACACCATCAGCTTAATAGACCCATGGATTTTCTCCCCAGTTAAAACTCTGTCAGACCTCCTGGCTGTTTTAATACCTGGTGTCTGCCACAGATTGCATTTCAGCTCCCAGCATGCAGCAGGTTAAAAATGAACTACATCTTGAACACTTGAACAAATAAATATGGACGGTTGTTATCAAAATAATCAGAAAAGTATTGCTCACTGGTTTCCCAGCATTTCCTTTGCCGCGTGAGTTTGGCTAAAAGGGTGAAAGTTTAATATAATGATGGCTGCGCACTACACCGGACAGAAGCCGTCTTATCTGTGGACCACATCAGCCTGGAGTCCGAGGGGGAATGATAGAAATGATATTCAGCCGTTGGTTTGTTCTTTTCTTTTCGGTCCCACAGGCTTGTAATTGATTAACCACAGAGCAAATATGTCTAACACTACCTGTGGCAGTAGACAGATGACCACACACAAAACGCGCACGCACACAAACTCACACTCACACACACACACAGATACACTTCAGGAACACTCAGCTCAGGGTTATGAGGTCCATGGAGATTTTGTAAAAGTCACACACACACACACACACAGCACTCAAACCGTACATATTAACCAGGTACATTTTAAAATGGGGTTATATGAAGTTGAACCTTCATTGATTGTTCAAATAAATACCACCAAAGCACACATCTATTTTCACATGACAATATAGTGTCTTTTTTTTTTTTATTAGAAATAACTGTGTGGCTCATCTTGCAGCTTTAGTTTACACAGCATGTAAGCATGATTCCAAAATATCCACGTAGCAGCCAGTGGTAGTTTGAAGAAAAACTCCAGATCAGTTTAGCTTTTGATTATTTATAATTTTGCAGATATTACATATGAACATATTTTAGTCACGGAGGCTAATGTGCCGAGGTCGGCAGTTTCTGCACTTTTCCACTGTCATTTTAGACGGTTCAAACTCAGGATCTCATGTCACATGCATGTGTTTTCATTATTTGAGGAACTTGCTGGGTATGGTCACATGTATTATGAGTTTTGTGTATGTTGTGTTTGCACACATTGAGCGTGCTGGCTGAGCTGTGTATATATTCTGCATGTCATTGTGCAGCACTGTTTGAACTTGAACTTGTGTTGCAAGAAGAACTGGATGGGGTGTCTGAAAGGAAGGGAAAAAGGTTTATGTGAAGTTAATGCTAAAGGCAACAACCCCAGTCATGCGAATACTGTTTGAATAAACAAAGAATAAAGTTGAACTGTATATGTAACAGAAAACCTTACAATTAATACGTGAAGCTACAGTAGCTTAGGGGAACAGGGCTTAGTGGATTTTTTCGTCCAGACCTTCAGACTTTCCAGTTTACTCTGAACCAAATAAACAGTTTGTTGAGTGAAAACACTCGTTTGGATACTTCGGACTTTTGGACCAATTGCAGGAAAGACAACATGCTAGCGTCAGACACACACTCGTCTTCAAAACGAATCAATGTCAATATAGGTAGCCCCCTTTTGTGATGAAGATGTCATGCCAAATTCTGTAGTCTGTTCCCTTAATTGCGATTTGCCACCAAAAATAACTGAATCAAATGTACATCAATGTAAAAAAAGATTCCAGACTTTCAGGTGTTAAAACCCCTTAATGTACAAAAGTGAATTCATATTCTTAACTTAGAAAATGGACTCAATCCCCCTTTTCACCAATCCTGAATCTTATTTCTAACTTCAGCATAGGCAGTGGAGGCTTTAAGTGACGACGTGCGGAGGAGACGGAGACCTGGGCGATCGAGTTTCTCCCTAATCAAACCGACATTTCATAAACGATTAAACATTAATGGGCCAGTCGCCGTGACGTTGCCCTCCATTGAGGCTCTGCCTGCCATTTTGTTCTGCCATCAGTGCAGGGGGGGGGGCTCATTCCCTATTAATGAAGTAATAGGACACGGCCAAAATGCTTCTGAGGGCAATGATTGGGCCCTATCACTTCCTCCCCCCTTAAAGAACGGCGGTATCACATCCCCTCTTCAACTTTGCATCCAAACACATCCTGGTGGAGGTTACCGATTCAAAGAATAGATAGTGGAAACAGAGAAGAAGTGAAACCGGTGTCGCGGTCACAGAAAAAGTACAGATTAGTGCAAGCGTTGCTAATCTTTGCCATAGCCGCTGTGATGTGTTGCATCAGACTTTATCAGCGTCTGTTGTTGTCTCCTGTCTGAGCTGCTGCGCCTCACCCTGCATCACGGCTCTCAGACTGTCGACGCTTCTCGTTCTGGTACATAAAAAGTTTATTGACTCTTGTTCCCTGAGAGCAGCTCCAAGGAAATGACTGTTTGTTCGGCCCCGAAGGTTCATTAAGTGTTTATTACCTTT